>NC_081413.1:157517848-157790348 GCF_030272615.1 Cryptomeria japonica
AAAAGAGGTCTACCCCTCTCTTTTTGATATACATTCATTCAATCCTAATGAGTTCGATCAAGAAATTAAGCATTCAAATTCAACAAAGGAAGCAATCAATCTTATTTCAAGCATTGGAGCAAAAGTAAAGTCAAGATTCAAGCATTGGAGATTACATTCATGTTCTATGTTTTATGAAGACTACATGAAACAGTAATTCCTTGTGAAGACAAACAAAACTTCATAAAAGGTATATCATTAGTGTTTCAGCTATTTTCAGCGTTTCTCTCAAATGGAAATCATTTCCATTACAGTACTTCATTTACATTTCAATTCTATTTCATTGCTACTTCTAAAACCCAAGTTTGACCTAAGGCAAACCCCTATTCCCAACCATTTTCCCTTCTTTATTGTGTGCATGAAAAAATATAGAGCTTCAATTCTTAGGAATGACATTATTCTCAGAGATGAATAGATTCCCTTTTGGACGGTGAAAATTTCAAAGTACCAAAGTGACGAGCATTTTGTTCCTGACAATTCAAGGTGACCTTCTAGGAACAAATCCATACATTCACATATTTCTCAGATCTAGGTTTGTGGCTCCATTTAACGATTGTAGCTCACTGTTTATGCACAATTATTTTAATTTATGCATAGATTTACCCTAATTTTAGTATCATTAGTCTAACCAATTCAATTTAAAGGGAAAGAAGAGTGACATATAAAATCTCTATAATATGATTAGAATCTTGGCCTATTAACTTAGATTTATCAAATTCCATGGTCCCTAAGAAAAATGTTATTAGTTTTACTACATCATTGGGTGAAACCCTAATATTTTTCACATTATATTTTGGTGAACTCAACATCATACACCCTTAATTCCAATTTATGTTCTCAAATATAATTGCTCATGTTTTTTTAAAATTAAATTTACATTTGCAAATTTAATTTTCAATTGAATTTCATAAGTTTAGAGGTTACATTCATAAAAACCCTAATTTTTAAATTCTAAAATTAAACTTGTGGGTTGTCTAGTTTGGATTAATTATTTTAGATCTGACTATTTATGCAATTTAAAACTCAAATTCGCACTAATAGATCTCATTTTCAATTGAATTACATAAATTTATTGGTTAAATTTATTAAAAAACCCTAATTTATAATTCTAATATTTATTTGTGGGTTGCATAATTTTTTAAATTTGATCTTTTCGATATGTTATTCCATAGCTGTATTTGTCTTTCAAATTCACAAATAAAATTGCCTAATTAAGTGGTTAATCAATCACTTTTACAAAATTTTGCATTGTTTAATCATAATTTTCAATTTCATATTCAAATTTTCTTCCTTTGTGCATGAGTTTTACTACTATTAGTCCTACCTACAATATTCCCATGAGAATAAGTTGTACAATTAAGGCTTCCCAAGGTTTAATTACTATGGATATGTAGCCTAATTTGGATAGCTTATTTCAAGAGAATGTTGGTGGTTCCTCTAATCCAACAAAAGATGTGATTTATCCAAATTGTTTTCATAATTCTATGGCATTGTATTGGTCCAGTGGTTGATTTTTGTATCATGTGATGTAATTTTGTAATTAGGTCTTAAGGGTTGAGATGACCTTGTAGTCAAGGTTGATGATTTGTATAAATAGGTGTCATATTCATTTAATTTTCTGATCGGTATTGTGTCTAGATTATCAGAGAGTGGTGTATGAGTGAATAAGAGAATTCATCTTCTGGTGAGAAGTATAGAGAAAAGAGTGTTGCGGGGAAGACAAATGTTCTTAAATGGAACTATCATCACACATTTAGAGATGATATTCTTTCAGTTCATCTAATCCGGATTATTGTCTAAATTATTGTAAGCTAGTGAGTCTTCCCTAAAGTTTGTAGCCTTTCTAGGGTTTCTTATTTGAGAAGTGAGATCTAGGTAATGTGCCTAAATGCATGTGCATTCCCCATTGTAATATTTTCACATAATACTACAGAGTATCATATTTTTGTGGGTAGGTTCCCACCATGGTTTTTCCATTAACCGGGTTTTCCATGTCAAAATCTTGGTGTTATGTGTGTTGTTGTTATTGTGCTTATATTTGTTCTTGTTGCAATTGATCAAATATGAAGCTATACTTAAAATTCTTTAGAGTTGGTGAAAACTAAATCAACCCCCCCCCCCCCTCACTCTTCCCTCATTGTTGTTGCTAATAATTGGTATCAAAGTTAGATCCTATGGAAGAAGATTGACCTATTGAGGAGATCTCAGATGGCAACCTATGTTTTCAAGAAAGAAAGTTTTAGATTTCATGCAAGAAATTACACTATATGGAAGGACCGGATGGAGTGTCATTTAAAGTGTCTTGGAGATGATTATTGGAAGATTACAAATAATACCTACAATGTTACTCAGAATGGTCTGGTTATTGCAAATGAGATCAAGAATGGTGAACATAACATAAGAGCTAAAGAAGAATTACTGAGTGCCTTGACTAATTCAAAGATGACTAGTGTGATGGGATTGTAGACTACACATGAGATCTGGGAAAATTTAGAGACCTTGTATGAAGGAGATAAACATGTAAAATTTTCTAAACTATAGAGTTTCAAAGGGAAGTATGAGATGTTGAAGATGGGAGGAGATGAGAACATACCATCCTTTTACCATCCTTTATGGCTAAAGTGAATAAACTTTCCATGAACATTAGATGTGCCGATGGAACTCTTGAAGAAGATGAGATTGTTGCTACAGTTCTAATATCCTTGCCTCCTACTTACAAATCTAAATTTGCTGCTATTGATGAGATCCAGACTGTGACCATTGTTATAAGAGACATGCTGGTTGGTAAACTTATTACTTTTGAGTTGAGTGAATTTAGAGAATCACATGGTAAATATGAGACTGCATTTAAAGCCTCTATATTCAAGAAGCAGAAGTATGATTCAAGAGAAATTTCATCTAGGGTTTCTAGATATGAAAGAGAAATTAGAGTGATGGAACAACATGAAAGAGAGTTGGAAGAGATTGAAGCACTTATTGCTCGTAGATTTCCTAAGAGAGACGGTAAGTATGATGGGAAGTTACCTTTGAAATTATTCTCTTGTAATAAGATAGGACATTTTTTTTGTGGGTGTCCTGAAAGAATGTCAAAGTATGATAAACATGATAGATTTGATAAGCATGATGGCTATCAGACACATGATAAGTATGATAAGCCCTATAAGCCTAAACAAAAGTACTAATATCAGAAGAAATGTTACTATGTTGCTGATGAAGGTGTGACAGATGAAAAATCTGAGAATGGGTATTCAGAAGATGATTTTGTATTTATTGCTATCAAGGAAGATAATCTGGTACTAGTGACTTCTACAAGATGCATTTTTGAGGAGAAAGCTTTGGCTACTAAGATTGAAAAGAAACATGAATAGGTGATTGGCAATGGTTGTTCACATCATATGACAGGTGATAAAAGTAAATTTATGAATATGGAGAAGTATGATGGCGGTATAGTCAGATTTGGAGATGATAAAGCTTATGTAATTCATGGTAGAGGTTATATTTCTCTTGATGGTAAGCATAATACTAGCGATGTGTTATATGTTGAAGTTTCGAAGCATAATCTTTTAAGTGTTGGATAGATCATTGATAAATGCTTGTGAGAAAATGGTAAATGCAATATTTTAAATGCCTCTAGTATAGAGATTGCATCAGGAACTAAGACTAAAGGTAATATCTTTCATTTGAATGGTGGTGAGAAATTTTTTTTGATTACTCAAATAGATGAAAGCTAGTTGTGGCATAGAAGGATGTGCCATGTTAATTTTTACTGCATGATTAAGATAAGTTCTACTCAAGATGTTAGAGATTTTCCTAAGATTGTGAAACCTTCCAATATAATATGTAAAGAATGTCAATTAGGAAAGAAAACAAGAATTTCATTTAAAAGTAAGAAGTATACAGCTAATGGATTATTAGACCTTGTGCATACTAATTTGTGTGGTCCTACAAGAGTGATAAGTGTGCAGGGTGATATATATTTTATGTTGTTGATTGATGACTATTCTAGAATGATGTGGGTTACTTTTCTAAGGGAGAAATTCCAGAACCACTGAAGAAATTCAAGATATTCAAAGCTAAGGTGGAGACAGAGACAAGACTAAAGCTAAAATATCTAAGATTTGACAGAGGAGGATAATTCACATCTGGTGAGTTTGATTCATTTTGTGAAAGGAATAGAATTAGAAGACAGTTATCTACTTCTATAACCCCTCAACAAAATGGAGTTGTTGAAAGGAAAAACAAAACTATTTTGGATGCTGCTAAGAATATGTTGATTGAAGGAAATGTTCTGAAGACCTTTTCAAGGGAATTTGTTAGCACTGTTTTATACACATTCAATTGGGTCCATATAAAAGGTGATTTCGGTAAGACTCCTTATGAGTTATGGTTTGATCATGTTCCTATAGTTAGATATTTCAGAATTTTTGGTAGCAAATGTTATATCAAAGAGGATGAGGATATAGGAAAGTTTGATGCAAGATATGATGAAGGAATCTTCTTGGGTTATTCTACTAAGAGCAAGGCCTACCGGTGTTACAATGAAAGGTTGAGAAAGATAGTGGAAAGTGCAAATGTGAAGGTTGATTAATTTCATGGAAAGCAGATCCGAGCATGCGGATATGAGATCGATGATTAGGATATTATTTCAAAGCAAGTGCATACTGAGAACCTAAAGCAGAATGATCTCGTAGAGACAGTTAATCCAGATATTGCTACTGTCGGTGAAGAAGTTCAAGAACCTAAGAATCAAACTAATCAAAAAACCCCGAGGTATTTGAGATTAAATCATTCAGAAAATCAAATTATTGGTGATAAAAATAAAGGTGTGATGACTAGGAGAAGGATTGTTGCTAAAGAGATATGTTTGATTTCCCATATTGAACCCAAAGATGTTGTTGAAGCTTTTAAAGATGAGAATTGGATAAAATATATGGAATAAGAGTTGAATCAGATTGAGAAAAACAATACATGGGAACTTGTTCCAAGACCAAAAGACAAGAATGTGATGGGTACAAAATGGGTATTCAGAAATAAATTGAATGAAACTGGTGAAGTGGTTAGAAACAAAGCAATATTGATATATAAAGGATACTCATAGAAGGAAGAAATTGATTATGAGGAGACTTTTTCTCTAGTAGCTAGAATTGAATTTGTTAGATTATTTCTTGCATATACTTATTATAAGAATTTCAAGGTATATTAGATGGATGTGAAGTCAACCTTTTTGAATGGTGATTTGGAAGAAGAAGTCTACAATGAGTAGTCGGATAGGTTTTCATTATCAGATGAAGGAGATATGCTATGCAAGTTGAAGAAATAATTGTATGGACTTAAAAAAGCCCCTAGAGCTTGGCATGCTAATATTGAACATGTATTTGATGAAGTTGGGATTTTGTAAAGGTACCGATAATAGTAATTTATACTTTAAGGTTGATAATGATAACATTTTGATTGTTGAAGTTTTTGTTGATGAGATTATTTTTGGAGGAGATTATGATTTGAGTATGAGGTTTGTTGATGACATGCAAAAAGAGTTTGAGATGTCTATGATAGGTGAGATGAAATTCTTCTTAGGATTGCAAATTACAAAGACTAATAAAGGAATTTACATTTATAAATCTAACTATGTGAAGGAATTGTTGAAGAAGTTTGGGTTAGATAACTCCAAACCTGTTGGGACTCCTATGGTGTCTAGATGCAAGTTGTCTAAGAATGATGAATCTCTGTAAGTTAATCAGACCTTGTATAGATCTATGGTTGGCGTGTAGTACCCCTACTTATTTGAACTCATTAGACTCACATTTTATTATTGGTTGTTTTCAGTGGATACATTACCATATATTATTCAGATTTTTATGACATTATGCTTTATCTGGAGATGAGATGTATAATTTATTTGCAACATTTCAGTATTTGTGATTTATGGCATTTTATGGATTATTGCTATGTACTGACATTTTACTTTATCTATGCAATGTGTAATTATATGTTGTGTGTTTGCGAGTGTATTGGATGCAAGGCGATGATTTTCCTTCACTCATTTCATTGAGATAGGGAATGTCACAATTCTCCTTCATCAGTGTGTATGTCATTCATGTTTTCTATATTGTATATATATGCATGTGTGGTTCGGTGATGCAAGATATTGCAGGTACAAGTACCGGGTAGGTATGGGGTATCGTCTCCACCTGGCTTCACAGGTCTGAGCGTGCCTTATATTTTCTGATGGAAGTGGAGGAGATAGTAGTTGACCCTATTTTACTCAGTTACACTCGTATGAGTGTCATCAGTTGATCGTCTTGTCAGTTAGTTCGGTCTTCATATTTTTTCATTTTATCTTTTATGGGTAATTGCTTGAGATTTGTTTAATTTGAGAGTTTTAGTGGATTTAATTAATTAATTAATTAAGTTTATGAAATTATCTCATTATTGTATTGTTTATGCATTGAGATTATAAATTTAGTTAATTAAAGAAATTATTAAATTAAGCTACATGGTATTAGAAATATATTTTAATTAGATTAATTGTATTTATTATTTTCTAAAGTTATAATTAAATAAATGAATAAAAGGATTAACTAGAATTAAAATATTGTTTTAATTCTTTATTTAGAAAATTAATTAATGTGCATGAGAAAAGAAAAGAAAGAATAATGGTTTTTAATTATTACATGTTAGCTTATCTTTTGTGATAAATTTAGAAAATAAAATAAAAATTACTATTATTCTAAATTTAGGTTTTTTGTGAAAAAACTATTGAACCTAGAATTTTAGTTTAAATAGGGGAATAGGTTTTTATTTTAGTTACACAGGAACAGGTCAATAATTTTAGGTGAAGGAATTTATTGGAAGTTTATTGAAAGGATTAGGGCTCTTCTACAGATTTCTTCCAGGAAAGCTATACCAGGTTGGATGAATTCTTAGTTGTGGGTTTTTAGTAAATATTTCTATTTTTTTTCTGATTGATGTGTGTGTGTAAAGTTATTGTCAAATACAAACCCTCTTCTTGTGAATTCGAGTTTTGTTTTAAAATCCATGCCTGATGTGTATTTCTAATTTATGGGAAGTATGTAATTTTGAGAAAATTAAGAGAAATTATTATAGAAAATTTGTCAAGATTTTAGGATGCATGGAAATTGCAAGATTTATGAGAAAGGGTATTTACCTGAGAAATTATCCTCTCTTGTTTGATTTGTTCTAATAGTTCTTTTTTTTTCAATAAAGGTATCTCTGTGAAAATTGTTGATCACTTTAGGAATAAATTTAATTTTGAATTAAATTTATGAGAGTATCTAATTTTTTTAAAAAAATGGAATAAAATTCTAAAAGAATTTTATTTAATTGGGTATTTAGTCTTTTTATGCTGCTGTAATGATTTTTAATAAAACTGTAATTTTATGTTTTAAAAGAAAAATTTAATAAAAAATTGTTTTTAAAAAAATTAATTATAAAAAAATGTGGGGAGGCAATGCCTCAACCCACACCGCACTACTTTTGGTAGTGGTTGTTGCCATAGGAATGTAGCGCTACCCAAAGGTAGCGGCTGCTACCTTAGGACAACAGCGCTACCCAAGGGTAGCGTTGGCTGCCTATGGTAGCACCGCTACCTCAGGGTAGCCAAATAGTGAATATTATTTTTTATTTTTATTTTTATTTTTTAAAATTTTCTTTTTAAAGAAATTTAATAAAATAAAATAATAATATATATGTTTTAATATATATATATATATATATATATATATATATATATATATATATATATATATATATATATATATTTGTCTTTACTTTATATTACTTTTAATTAAAATAGTTTCTTTATGTTTCGGGATTTTAAATAAGGTTTTGCTAAATTATAAATGTGAGAAATTTATAATTGAAGATTTTAGTTTATATATAATTAATTCAAATTTAGTAATTTCAGAAAAAAGTTTATAAATTAAGATCACATATTTATGTTTGTAAACACGTTAGGAGATTAATTCATATGTGAATTTATTTAACTTTAATAGACAAATGACCAAATTGATTTATTTAAATATAGTTGTATTTCTTATTTTCTGGGAAATCTTTATTTGCAAGTAATTCATGCTTTGGTTGTGTTGAGAAAAGATTGCTTGTATTAGGATCTTGTGTAAATGATGTTTTTCAGTCAAGCTTAAATTCCATGGGTATTCTAGTTGAATGGTCATTGTGTCCTATGTTATTATCTCTCCTAGACCAGTTGTTGTTGTATAACCTATTTGATATGAGCCATTGTGTGTTTTTGTCCAAATGGTCAATCTTGGGTTGGTGTTTGTGTATCCTTCACTTGTGCTTGTCAGGATTGTTTATGGTTGTCTATTTCGCCATAGAGTTCTCGTAGAGAGAAACATTTCCTGTTAGTGTCCTAGAAGAGAGAGTGGCTTTTGAGTGGGGGCCGTGCCCAAAGTGGATTACAAGATAACCCGTCAAAAGTTGGTTAAAAAGTGATAACATAATAATATATTGGGGGGGGAGTGAGATAAATATTAATTAAGATAAGTGTACCCTATGCATAGGTGAGTGCTTGTATAGGGCTCATAATATTACGAGAAGGCCTGGAATGGCAAACTTACCACCTTGTCTTCATGAAAGGATTGGTAGGGTCCGCATGAGACTTAGTTGGAACCGGAGGCTCGGGAGAGGTTACCAGGAGAAACCCAAGGATGGGGTCGAGACCTATGGAGGCTATACCATGGTAACCATCAAGCTATGTGATGACACTCTCTTCTTAGAGTCACTTGTGTTTTGTGAGTTGAGTCACATGGATGTTTGTAGAGTCTTTTAGTCCTTTTGTACTTGTCTTACTTTGCTTGCTTGAGGGTTTTCTACTATCTCCTAGCACGGTGGGGTGGTTCCATTTCGGGATCACATGGTTGGGTGGTAGTGCCACTTCCCATCGGATGTTCTGGATTGTATCTTCAGGTGAGGAAAGGCTTCGCTGGTGTTTCTTGGTTCGTGGTTTATGTGCCAGCTCTTATTTGAGATCATTGTTCAGTTGAGACCTTGTGGTCATTGTATCAGACTTTTATGTAACCTTGATATTGTATCTTTGTAGCCAGTGGTATTATTGGAAGCCATGTATTTATGGATATTGTAATATTATTATGTCAGTGAAATGAATGTTATTGTTTTGATCTTATGTTTAAATGGTTTATGGAAATTGGATACATTGGAATACTTTTATTTCTTTATTATGAAATTTGGATGTATGTGTAGTTTTAAACTTAAGTTTTCAATTTATCTAATTAAATGGATTAACTATGGTATTAGTATAATCTATGGATTTAATCTTCGTTGGTTACCTTTAGGAAAACATATGGTAGACTTCCACTATGTTGTTAAACATGCAATGGTTTTAATTAGTGCACTTAGTCTTTAACAAGAAAAAAATTATTTCACCCTTTAGTTGCCTAGTTGTGTTGTTTTCCTTTAGGGTTTCTGGCGGGGCATTACATTGCGGACTGCTATACTTCACTTAGACTTAACTAGATATTATACATGTATTTTTTCTTTGTACAATAATTCAAGTTGATCCAAAAGAAAGTAATGTTATTGTTGTGAAGAGGATTTTTCAGATTCTTGAAGGCGACAGTTAACTATAATTTATGGTATCTGAAGAATGATGATTTGATGTCATGTGCTTATACTGATGTTGATTGGGAAGGTGATGTTGATGATCAAAAGAGTACCTTTGGTGGTGCATTTTTTTGGAGAAATAAGTTGGTTTCTTGGATGAGTAAGAAGCAAGATGTTATTTCTCTATATAATGCAAAAGCTGAATAAATTGTTGTTTGTAGCAACTGTACTTAGGTAGTTTGGATGAAGTAGATGTTGAAGGACATTGGAATTTTTTATGATAAGCCTACTTTTATATATTGTGATAATTCAAGTGCTATTAATATTTTCAAGAATTTTGTACTGTATTCTAAAACAAAGCATATATAAATCAAGTATCATTTCTTGAGGGGGAAATTCAGTGAGGAAGAAGTCAAATTAGAGTATATATCTACAAAGGATTAGATTGCAGATACCTTTACTAAGCATTTGCCTATAGATATATTTGTATATCTAAGAGATAAGTTAGGGGTCTCTACCCCTCCTGATGAGAACTAGATGCATTGAGATGCATCAATCCAGTGCACTTCATAGTCTTATCTTCTTATCTAGATTGATGAGCAAGTGTTGCTGCTCAACCGGAGTAGTTAGTGTGTGGTAAAAATGTTTAGATTTTTTATTTTATCCTAAGGGGGAGAGATTTTTCTTCTTAGAGGGAGAGATGCATGATTTGTATGTGTCTTTGGCATTTCTATCAAAGGGGGAGAGAAGCATGTGAAAAAATGCCTAATCATGGAAGTTTTGTCTGCATGATCTTAGGGGGAGATTCATGGTGTTGATTTCTTTCTTTGCATAATTGATTTTTTTTCACATTCATATGTTACTGTCAATGTCAAAGGGGGAGATTATTGGATTTTGTTGCTATAGAATATGTTATTGTCATTGATGTCAACATATTCCTGTATTCTTGTGTTTTGGTATTGCAAAGAGTTGGTTTGGTGAGTTAATCCACATCAGCAAGTCTGCAAGAGGATTTGTGATTTTAGTAATGAAGTATCTCTATTTGATTCAGTGTTGGTTTCATGATGGTATGTGGTAATTTTATTGACTTACGGATTTTGGTATGAGGATTGGTTTTTCAGTGTTGAGTATTGTAGAGTTCTGGTATTTGATCCGTTGTGCTCTGGAATGATTATATATTGAGTTGCAGATTTGGGAGAATGTTTGGGATGTTCATGTGTATCTTCAATTCAGATGGTTTTTTATTTGGTGCTTCGCAAGTTATATTTCTAGTCCCAGTTACTGTTGTTAAGTGTTCTTGAGTATCAGCGTGTCAATTGATGAAGATTTGATTAAGTGGTGTTGGTTTAGTCATTGCGAATGGTTCTAACATACTTGTTGGTGTTCATTAATCATGTCTTATTTGTTTTTCTGGTTTGCATTGATCATTGTGTGCATTATTGAGGATATTATGGGTTCGGTGATTTTCTTCGTGTTATGTGATATTTTTGGTGGTGTAGCATGTTACGAATAATCTTGGCAAGATTTATGGTGTTGTTGCATGTTCGTGGATTTGATTTGGGTCCATGCTATGTCATAATGGTATTGTATTGGTACAGTAGTTGATTTATGTATCATGTGATGTAATTTTGTAATTAGATCCTAACGGTTGAGTTGACCTTGTAGTCAAGGTTGATGATCTATATAAATAGGTGTCATATTCATGTAATTTTGTGATTGGCATTATGTCTGCATCATAAGAGAGTGGTGTATGTGCGAATAAGAAAACTCATCTTTTGGTGAGAAGTATAGAGAAGAGAGCGCTGCAAGATAGATAAATGTGCTTAACCGAAACTATCATCAGGCATTTGGAGATGCTATTCTTTTAGTTCATCTAATATGGATTATTGTCTAAATCTTTGTAAGACAATGAGCCTTCCTTAAAGGTTGTAGCCTTTCTAGGGTTTCTTATTTGAGCAGTGAGTTCTAGGCATTGTGCCTAAATGCATGTGCATTCCCCATTGTAATATTTTCACATACTACTACAGAGTATCATCTTATTGTGAGTAGGTTCCCATCATGGTTTTTCCCTTAACTGGGTTTTCCACAATAAAATATTGGTGATATGTGTGTTGTTGTTATTGTTCTTATATGTGTTCTTATTGCAATTGATCAGATATGAATTTGTTCTTAAATTGTTAGATCCGGTAAAAACTTATTCAACACCCCCCCCTCAGTTTTCCCTAATTGTTGTTGCCAATAGTCTATTAATTTCTTTCATGGTCTAAGATCTAATACCCTTAATAAGGTAAATAATATTTTTAGGAATCATATCCCCAACAAAAAATAGCATCCTCATCCTCAGAAAAACATGGTCACTTTGTCATAAGGGAAGATAGGGTCATCCAAGATTCTATATCTTTTGCTAAAGTCCAACAACTAAATTTTTTCCATGATTAAATAGATTCCACAATAAAATGAGAAGGATTTAATGTATAAGACTCTACTCAAAGAGGAAAGATTGAAGATGTAGTAAGAGTCAAGGGATACAAGGCCTCGATGAATACAACCAAACAATAAACTTGTTAACAATATTAATAATCTTGAAGAGTCCCTACTTAATAATTAATGATCTTTTTTTGAGAGTATTCCAAATTGTAAAGCCTTTCCCAATTAAATCCATTCTCCAAATCTCACCAACAATAATATCTTAAATAGTTATAGTTTAGAAATCTGTCCCAAGAATTGTTCAATGACTTCAATTGACTCCTGCAATGTTAGTAGCCAATCCTAAACTATTTAGGTCAAAGAGCCAAACACCAAAACCTCCACTTTTTGTGGCCTACACGCACCATCCAAACTAATAAGACTCTTTTTTTGAGTCCATTTTTTTGCCTAAATAAAATTCATAAAACAAAGTAAAACTCTTTTAGAAGAAATTTAGAAGTACAAAACATTTAGAGGCATGCATTAACATCATTATAGAAACATCAATGCTTATTTCAAACTTCAATCTAAGGGTTTTATATGTATGGTAACATTTGTTATTTCAAGAATTTCCATTATTTTTTTCTAAGCCTCTGTCATTTTTTTGTAGTTGATGTGAGAACACCAACATGGGGATTCACTTAGGTAAGATCCTATACAAAATAACATTTCTTTCCCATTTTTTCATGTGTGTAGGTTCAAATTTGGTAGTAGATAGCATTGTATTTATGCAAAGATGGTAACGATAGATATTCTCACATTTTTAATAGGTAAATTTCATTGGACCGGGGTGTCCCACATATGTATTTGACACTTTTTGGCTATATTTTGGAGAGGCGGGCCTATACTACCTCTTGAGTGCAAATTTTCTTTATTTTATTTGTACAAAATCCCTTAGACTATAGAACCTAGCTGATCAGTCAAACATTTTTAGGCTTAGCTCGCACCTATAGGTTCATCTCTATGTTTTCTTTCGTATATTTGAGCTACTATGCTAGTATTTTGTTTTTCATTTTTATTATTGAAACTTAGCATTTTGTTTTCATTAAACATAGTTCTGGAACATTCACTTCATAATTTTAATTCCATTTACCAATCAAAAGGGAATGGTAATCTAAAGTGTTCAAATCTTCTATTATGACACAACTTTAACATTATTTATTACTCCCTTTTGAATTGTGTAGATCATTGAGATCGTATTTTGCATCTATTTACTAGAATTTCATTTCTATATCTTTTAGATAGTACCTAAGCATCATTTTATTCATAGCCTTCTCAAGTGTATATAGAAATTTGAATTCTAGCTTTTGGAATTGAGAAAACAAATTGATGTTTTTCAAATATGTGTATTGCTTTAATTATTGATGTGGTAATTTTTGGATTCAATTTTCTATGTAGAGAAGTATGTTGTTATTATTGTTTGTATATCAAAGAACTAAGTCATCTTGCCAAAGTTTGGCAATAATTTCATGACAATAGTGCTTTATTTTTATTGATGACAACTTAGAATTGTAGTAATCTACTTTTGATTAAGACTTGGCAATAGAATTATATCCTTAAGTAGAAAAAATTTCTTGTGATTAATATTTGACATATGATTTTGTTCAATTGCTTGGATGACAATAATTTTGACAACTTTACTAGCTTTATAATAGTTGAACAAATAATATAAAAATAGTGATCACTATTTGGAATTGGTAGTGATTTAGTCTTTGGATATAGCTTAAAATCCATGATCTAATTGAAAAATCACAACTTTCCATTTTTTTGTGAATCTTATACTTAGCTTGTAGGTTCCTACTAGACAAAAAATTCATCCTTTTGTAAATAGATTCTATATCACTTTAACCAATGGTCCTTTCTTCTCATGATCTCTTTGACCTTTCTTTAATTCTACTCTAATGATGAATAGTGACAAATAGACATAAAATAGTATAGCATAAATAGGAAACTCTTCAACTCATATTCAATTGATTACATGATGAACAAAGAATTACAATTGTTTTAAATATATAGAAGTCTTGAGAGTATAGTTAATTTTCTAGATCCTTAGCCATCTTGTCACATTAGAATAACTCACTAACAAATATTAAACACATTTCCAACTTCTAAATCCTATTAAAGTCTAACCCTAGTAAGGGAGTGATTTAAAAAATTGTGACTAATATTTCCTCCTATGTTGAACTTCTAAAGGTTACCTTGGATAAGAGGAAATCCCAAATGCCTAACATCCCTACCCTTGCCAAGAAAAATAAAATTAAGAAAGAAAACTTGGACCCTCAGATTATTGAGGATATAAGAGAGGAGGAGAAAGAATATCTAGATGAGATTAAATAGGGAGTAATGATAAAATAAATATTGTTGGTAATTCTAGTCGTTGTAGATCGACAAGAATTGCAAAGGCAACTCATGATGCAAAAGAAAAATAAAACAAATAGAAAAAATAAAAGGTCCATCCTTAGAAGATGAAGAGGATCTCCATGATGATAACTATCCTCCTCACTTTGATGGAGTGGCAGTTAAAGATAGTGAATATGATCAAGATAGGGAGAAAATGGAAGAGAGAGATAATGATTATGAGGAAGAGGAAGAGAACAATAGTGGAAAAGAGAATATTGATAAGGAAGAGAAGAGGGAGAAGTAAATAAAGATGTGTATGATAATAGAGATGTGAAAAAAAATCAAGATACTAGACACTATTGAAAAGGAAAGAGTGATAAAAGAGAGAATATAGAGATTCTTTTACTAAAAATCTAGTTGCATAGCTACAGAAGGATGTGATAGAGCTCGAGGAGGGACTAGAGAAAAGTAACAATAAAAAATATAACAAATTTGAACAAGGTCTTAATGTTATTATAGACATCACTAATGGTACAATGAACAAATTTATTATGGGAGTTGTTCCAAAAATTTAAAAGATAAACAAATAACTTAAGAAACAAGGCAAGAAAGCTAGTGAAGAAAGAATGAGGATCATACAAAAAATAATAGAAAAGATTAGGAGGATTATTTAGATTCTCGTATGGCCAACTAGAACCTCATTAAATGATTCTACTCTTGGGTGAAGTTATTCTTTTCTTATGTTCTTTTGTTTGTTCAATTTTGTTATTAGTTGCATTAAGGTTAGTTTGCATGCCTCTAAACATTTTTAGATAGTTCTCTTGTTTTGCTTGTACTTTGTTGTTTTAGTCCAGGTTTTGGTACTTTGGTTTTATGACTGAATGTGAAGCCTATTTTGTTCACTATTTTTAATTATGTGTTTTCATTATAACTTGGGATCAGGGCCCTTCCCTACTTAATCTATCAAAAAAATTAAAATAATAATAAAGATAATTATAACAAATGCATATATTAGTAGAATTAGCCAAAGGATAATTTTAGCTGATCATATTTTTCCCTTCTTTGAGATGGTACTATAATCTAATGCAAGTAGTATTGTTTTTAAAGTGTTCAACTCTTCTATTAGGACACAAGTTTAACATTATTTAGTATTCCCTAATAAACTGTGTAGACCATTGATATCTTAAGTTTTCATCTATAGACTAGAATCTCATTTCTATATCTTTCAGATTGTACCTAAGGATCATTTTCTTCATAGCCTTCTCAAGTGTTCATAGAAATTTGAATTCTAGTTTTTGTAATTGAGACAACAAATTGATGATATTCAAATATGTGTATTGCTTTAATTTTGATGTGGCAATTTTTGGATTCAATTTTATATGTAGAGAAGTATGATGTTGTTCTTGTTTGTAGATCAAAGAACAAATTTATCTTGCTAAAATTTGGTAAGAATTTTATGACAGCAGTGCTTTATTTCCTTTGATGGCCACTTAGAATTGCAGTAATTTAATTTTGATTCAGACTTGGCAACAAAGTGACATTCTTAAGTAGTAACCTTTTCTTGTGATTAATATTTGACATATGATTTCCTTCAATAGCTTGGATGACAATAATTTTGACTACTCTAGTAGATTTATAATAGGTTTGAGAAAATAATATAAAAAATATGATCACTATTTGGATTTGGTAGTGATTTAGTCTTTGACTATGGCTTAAAATTCCATGATTTAACCAAGCAATCACAACTTTCCAATTTTTTGTGAATCTTATATTTAGCTTGTGGGTTCCTACTAGACAAAAAAATCATCCTTTTTGTAAATACAACATATATCTCTTTAACCAATGATCCTTTCTTCTCATGATCACTTTGACCTTCCTTTAATTCTACTCTAATGATGAATAGAGGAAAACAAACATAAAATACTATAGCATAAATAGGGAACTCTTCAACTTGTATTCAATTTATCACATGATGAATAAGCATTACAATTGTTTTAATATATAGAAGTCTTGAGAGTATAGTGAATTTTCTAGAACCTTAACCAACTTGTCACATTAGAAAACTCACTAACAAATAGTAAACACATTTCCGACTTTTAAAACCTACACAACAAAAAATTACTATTTTTTAGTAGGGGAGATATTAATATTTTTATTCTAACAAAGTGTTCTTCTACTTAAAAAAATAGATAAGTAGAAATATCTCAATATTTTTATGTGTATATATTTTAATATTTAAAATAAATTTAATAATTTGATAAACTAAATTTCAATTATTTGTATCAACATGAAACATGATTAGCATATCATTCTAGAAATTGTACCCATCTATCTAATTTTTCTTCATATGAAAAAAACTAAATCTAATTAATATATAAAAAGAGATCATATCATCATAAAGTAAAAATAATAATAAATTATCTTCCCCTTAACGAACCATTGTCAAGATATATGGAAACATCATATGCTAAATTATTCTAGCATAAAAATAATAACAAAGTCTCTTCCCCTTAAAAAATCATTGGCAAGATATATGAGAACTTCATTATTCTAGCATAAAAATAATAACAAAGTCTTTTCTCCTTAACGAGCCATTGTCAAGATATATGGAAACATCACATGCTAGATTTGATATATGGAAATTATTCTAGCATAACGATATTTATGAGGTAGACAGATTGCAATGCTCATCAACAAAAATATCGTATGATTGATCAAAATAGAAAATGTCACAAACAAAATCTGATTTATAGTCTCGCACAGGAAACATTTTGACAGGAAAATACTATAACCACTCTAGGATAGGATTCAAATTTAAGACCTAATACTGTTTCAGAGTAAAATAATTATTCTATTTTTACGTCCGTTTTCATAATTGTTAGGAAGACCCTCACCCACTTTTTTGATACTTAGGATCTAGGGAAAAGTTTAATAGGAAAACCATCAGCTTGATCTATCGATACTTTTTCATCTGGGTTAAAGGCAATGTAGTCTCTGAAATTTTTAACAAAATGATGTAGGAATAGTAGTATTTCCATCTTTCCAAACTCCCATCCTGGACAAACTCGCTGCCCTGCATCGATTGCTAAGAAGGTATAAGGAGTCACATGCATGCCTTCCTCTTGAAATCGTGAAGGACTGAATTTATTTGGCTTAGCAAAATACTCTTCTTTCATATGTGTGCTATGCACTGTACAAAAGATCTGTTCATTACATACGTACATCCAAAAAGATCATTATTATGCTAGATTTAAGTTTTCTGATTTCAAAAGAGAAAGAAAGGAAAGTTTTTTTGCTATGATTTGAGTTGATAAAAATATTTGAAATCAATATAGACTCACTTTCCATCCTTTGGAGATTATATAGCCTTTGTAATCAATATCAACGATGGCCTCACGAAATGATCCAAAACCTGGTGGATTCATGCGCAATATTCTTGAACAACTTGCCATGTATATTTCATATCTTTGACATCCTTCTAGCTGATTTTTTCTCCATCTTTTACGCTGGATATAATTCTCATTTATTCTTATATATACACTTGTCGGGTATTAATGAGAAACCCTAATGATAAAATTAAAATAAACAAAAGAGCAGAGTAGGGTGTTTTGCCTACCTTGAACGACTTGTTCATAGCAGTTACCATTGGAAGAAAGAAATTTAAATAGATTAGTGAGTGTTGAAACTGTTCTCTCGAATGATGCGTGAAACAAAAGAGTAAAATTGTTGAGGATCTCCTTGTCCGTGAGTGGATTCTGTTGGAATTTATTGTCCTGGGCACTAGACAACCCCAACGGATATCTCCCCACCTATCTGTCAAGAGAACAGCTGAAGCAGAACATCCTAGATGAGATTTGGTTGGGATTTTCACCCAATTGCTCTTGACATGAACAACAAAAGAGTGTAGAGGAATTAAATGAGGTAGATGACTGTTTGAAATTTGAATTTGGAGGTGAATTTTGTGAAGACAGTAAAGTGACAAAAGGAGAGAATATTCTATAGTTAGTCAGTTAGTAGAGTTAAGAGAGTTCAATAGAATAGAGAGAACAGAGAGAAGTGTAGCTCTAGAGTGAGTGCAAAAGACACTTACAACAGCAGCCTGTGTGTGAGTGTTTTGTCAATTGAGCAAGATAGCTCCTGACTGTATGGTGTGTCAGTTGAGAAGTGATTGCTCCTGACTATGTCCAGCTCCAAGTGAGCATTGTAGTGAGCTCAGAGAAGCTCCATTTTGTGTAGAACAGAGAAGCTCCTGATCATTGCTCAGTAGTTTGTAATCTGTAGTTAGTTTATAGTTTATAATTTGTTTTTTGTAATCTCCAATCCAGTTTAATAGAAAGCAAGAAATCATGCATGTCTCCTGAAGTCTATATTTTGAACTTAGTCCTATGGGTGTATTCCTAGCTACTTGGGAATTGAGATAGTAGTCTATGTTTGCATTGTTTGGATCCGCCCATCTTGAGAGATTTTTTATCTCTCCACATGGTATCAGAGCTATAGAGCTAAAGTCCCTAAAGTGTTTGGGCATTTGTATTTTCTGGGTGTTTGAGTTTTTTGTCTAGGAGACATGGTTGGAGATGAAGGAAAGAGTTGACAGCAACCTCCATCCTTTAATGGATAAAATTATGATGTTTGGGCCATGAAGATGAAGATCATCATGTTGCAAACGATTTCTGGGGACTTTGTGCAACTAGGTTTGTGGATACGACTGATCCAACTCAGTATGCTACCCTCACAAATAATCAGAAGAACCAGTTGAGGGAAACAAGAAGAAAAGATTCTAAGGCATTGCGTTTGATTGAAGCAACCTTGACAGAGGCAATATTTACCAGAATAGCAACAACTAACTATGCTAAGGAAGTGTGGGAAATCCTCCAAACCAGTTATAAGGGGACTAATAAAGTCAGATTGGTGAAGCTCTAGATACTAAGAAGAGATTTTGAGACTCTTCAAATGAAGGAAAGTGAGTCCATTTCAGAATTTCATACAAGAGTCTCTAGTTTGTTGAACTAGTTAAGGACGAATGGAGAAACCATGGAGGAGCAAAGGATTGTTGAGAAAATCCTCCAAAATTTGCCATCAAAGTTTGATGTAATAGTGATTGTCATTGAAGAGGCAAAGGAACTGTTAGTTTTTACAGTTGATGAGTTGATGGGTTCTCTTTAAACCCAAGAGCAATGCCTAAATAGGTCTTCTACTTCTTCCCAAGAGCGAGCTTTCAAAGATCAAGCCAATGCAAGAGGCGGGGGAAGAGGAAGAAATGGTAGGAGTTCAAGAGGTTGAGGCCATGGCAATGAAGAAAGCTCAGGAAGAGAAAACAACCAAGAGGGAGAAAGCATATCTCAAAATAACTCCAAACAAGGCAAGAAGAACAATAACTTGAATCAGAGGTATGACAAGAGCAATGTAGAGTGCTTTACCTGCCACAAGTTTGGGCGTCATACAAGAGATTGCTGGAAAAAGAAAGGAAATCAATCAAAGAAGATTGCGATTGTGGCTGATGTGAATTTGGGTGGAAGTAATCTATCCACGACCTTCATCATGTGCAACATTGGTGAAGAAGGCACCCTAAAGTGTGGTATTTGGACAACAGTTGTAGTGACCACATGAGTGGTAATGAGAGTTTGTTCTTATTTATTGACAAGATTGTCAAATCTGAGATCAAAATGGGGAACAATGAAATAGTTCTAATTGTGGGCAGAGGATCTATTATGATCTACACCAAGCAAGGTGAGAAGAAGGAGATTGAGAATGTTCATTTTGCCCCAGGCATTAAACATAATCTCATGAGTGTTGGTCAGCTGATCCAAAATGGATACAAGTTGCTGATGGTGAAGGGTGAGTGTGTCATTTTTGATAAAGATGGGAGTTAGAAGATAGTTGCACCAGTTCAAATGACAAAGAATCAAATGTTTCATTTGAGAATAGAGATGTGTTTCCCTTTTCAATTCAGTGCTACACCTCCCAAGCAAGCGTGTACAAAAGTGCAACAATTAAAGGCCCTCAAGAGTAGCATTGAAGACCTTTCAAAGCTATGACATCTCAAGTATGGACACTTGGGGTATGCTGGTTTGAGTTTATTGTCCAAGAAAAGAATGGTAGATGGTTTGTCATTTATAGAAGAGCCTAGTAGCAAGTGTGAGGCTTGCATTTTGGGTAAGAAACATAGGCTTCCCTTTCAAAAAGGAAATTCAAGAAGGGTAAGAGCACCATTTGAGCTGGTGCATAATGATTTGGTTGGCCATATGCAGACCATTTCTATTGGTAATAGCCACTATTTTATGACCTTCATTGATAATTTTAGCCGTAGGACATGGGTTTATTTTTTGAAGCATAAATTTGAAGCTTTTGATAAGTTTTTGTTGTTTAAAGTCCAAGTTGAAAAGGAGAGTGGACATTGCATAAAATTCCTAAGGTCAGATCATGGAGGAGAGTATACCTCCAATGCTTTTGTGAATTTTTGCAAATAAAATGGCATAAAGAAGGAGCTAACAGCCACATATACTCTACAACAAAATGGCATGGTTGAAAGAAAGAATAGGACCATTGTTGAGATGGCAAAGAGCATGCTCAAAGAAAAAGGATTACCAAATGAATATTGGGGTGAGGGTGTAACAACAATGTATTTGATAAATAGAAGTCCAACCAAGGCGGTTCGAGACAAGATTCCACAAGAGGCATGGTCTAAGAGAAAGTGGATGGTTGAGAACCTTAGAGTGTTTGGGTGTATGGCATATGCTCATGTGCCAAAGGAGAAGAGGTAAAACTTGGATGACAAGGGTGAGAAATAAATTTTCACGAGCTATAGTGTTGAGTCCAAGGCATATAGACTATACAACCCCGTCACCAAGAAGATCATCATTAATAGAGATGTTGAGTTCTTGGAGAATGAGTCATGGGATGGCTCGATGAATACCTCTTCATCCACCTCATAAAGTGTGCCCATCAATGATCATGATGATGAGTATGATGATCGGGAAGAAGCTCTTGACATATCCTGATAGATCATGAAAGTTCCTAATGCAGACAGGTACTCAAGCAGACTATCATAGAATTCTTAGAATTCAATGTGCTAGATAGTTCCGGACAGCACTTGAGAGCTCTCGACAACTCCGAATAGCTCTTGACAAAAACAGGCAGAAAGGCAAGGAGCCAGAGGTAGATAGAGAATCTTCTCCTGACTATTTCTGATGGTACAAATCAAAGTCTACATAGCAAAGCAACAATAGTGGTGAGAGTTCAGACCCCACTCTCACCTCCCTAATGCCAAAGAAGACCAAGAGTTTAAGGGAGATCTACCAAGATGAAAGGTATGATGATGTGTTTGATGAAATTATGAACTTTGCGTTAATTTCTCATAGTGATCCGATTTATTTTGAGGATGCTATTAAGGAGGAGAAATGCTGTGAGGCCATGGATGAGGAAATAGAAGCAATAGAGAGGAATGACACTTGGGAGTTAACTGGTTTGCCTCCCAACAAACAAGTCATTGGGGTTAAATGGGTCTACAAGACCTAGAGCAACGCCAAAGGTAGAATAGAATGTCGCAAGGCAAGATTAGTGGTCAAGGGGTACAAACAACAGTTTGGTAGAGATTATGATGAGACGTATGTCCCCATTGCAAGAATGGAGACCATGCGGGTGGTCATAGCCATTGTAGCCTAACACAAATTGAAGGTATTTTAAATGGATGTGAAGTTCGGCTTCCTTAATGGAGTGTTGAGAGAGGAGGTTTATGTGGAGCAGCCACCTAGTTATGAAGTTTCGGGTCATGGAGGCAAGGTATATAGGCTAAAGAAGGCTCTTTATGGGCTGAAGCAAGCTCCATGTGCATGGTACAACAAGATTGACTCATATTTGATGAGTAATGGCTTTGGAAAAAGTGATGGTGAGACCACTCTTTACATCAAGGCAACTAATGGTAAGATTCTCATTGTTGTCTTGTATGTTGACGATTTATTTTTCACTGGGGATGATGATTTCCTCATTGCTGATTTTAAAGAGGCCATGAAAAGAGAGTTTGAAATGGCTGATTTAGGTCTCTTGAGGTATTTTCTAGGCATAGAAGTAAAACAAATGCATGATGGTATTTTTATCTCTCAAGAAAGATATGCTAATGATATCTTGAAGAGATTTAGAATGTATGGTACAAGCTTGCACCAACACCAACAACCACATGTCTTAAGTTGAGCAAGGAAGATTGCAGCAGCAACGTTGAGCTGACCAGGTATAAGAGTTTGGTTGGAAGTTTGATGTATTTAACAACAACTAGGCTTGATATAATGCATGCAATGAGTTTGATTTCTAGATTTGTGGAGAATATGTCATTTTGTATAATTTTGTGGGTGATTTTAGATTGATTGGTTACACAAATAGTGATTGGGTAGGAAGTTTAGATGATAGGAAGAGCACATCCGGGTATGTGTTTCATATGGGTTAAGGGGTAATCTCATGGGCTTCTAAGAAGCAACCCATTATTGCCCTATCAATAGTTGAGGTTGAGTATATAGTAGCGAATGTAGTATCATGTAAAGCTATTTGGCTAAGAAGAATATTAGCAAATTTGAAAGAAGAACAATAGGATGGAACACTTATCTTTTCTGACAATGTTTCATCAATTACATTGAAAAAAATTCTTGTGTTTCATGGAAGAAGCAAGCACATTGAATTCAGGTATCACTTCATTCAAAGTGGTTGATAATGGGCAAATAAAATTAGAATTTTGCAGGTCTAAGTAGCTGCTAGTAGACATTTTCACCAAGCCATTGGGCAAAGACAACTTTGAGCACCTAAGGATAAATCTGGGCATAATCAATTTGAATTTTTTATTCATTTTGTTGGCTCAGGACAAAGGGGGAGTGTTGGTATTTATTGTCCTAGCCATTGGACAACCCCCAATGGATGTCTCCCCACCTACCTATCAGGAGAGCAGCTGAAGCAAAATAGCACTAGAGGAGATTTGGTTGGGATTTTCACCCAATGCTCCTAACGTGAACATCAAAAGACTACAGAGGAATTAAATGAGGTAGATGAATGTTTGAAATTTGAATTTTGGGGGGAATTTTGTGAATATAGCAAAGTGACAAAAGGGGAGAACATTCTCCAATTAGTCAGTTAGTAGAGTTAAGAGAGTTCAGTAGAACAGAGAGAAGAGAGAGAAGTGCAGCTCCACAGCGAGTGCAAAAGAATTTTACAGCAGCAGCCTATGTGTGAGTGTTTTGTTAGTTGAGCAAGATGTTGAGGAGTGATTTCTACTGACTGTGTGCAACTCCAAGTGAGCATTATAGTGAGCTTAGAGAAGCTCCATTTTGTGTAAAATAGAGCAGCTCGTGATCGCTACCCGGTAGTTTGTAATCTATAGTTAGTTTATAGATTGTAATTTGTATTTTCTAATCTCCAACCCAGTTTAATAGAAAGCAAGAAAGCATGCATTTCTGCTTCTGTGTTTTGAACTTACTCATGTGGGTGTATTCCCAGATGCTTGGGAATTGAGACAGCAGTCTCTGTGTGCATTGTTTGGGTCCGCCCAGCTTGAGAGATTTTTTATCTCTCCACAAATTCCATCTTTCATCTTTGAAGGTGATCAACATAGAGAGCAAATCTTGATTGCTAGATGTTCTGCCTGAACTTATTCAATTCTTCTCTTTTTCATCAAAGAAGACAGAATTTGCTCGATGATGGAGTGTGCTTCAAGCGCTTTGACAAAAGCAGTTCCTGGAAAGTCCAGCGGAATAGAAATGGATCCAACAATTGTAGTTTCCATGAGTTGATGGAGTCGCCTTCTTTCAGAACCATCGTTCATATCGAAAAATAAACTGCTTCCTATTGAAAAGATAAGCTCCCTCACCAAGGGAAACATCATCACTTGAGATTTTCCCTTCCATTTTTGGGTGATATGAAGTTGGATATCGGAGCTCATTTTAGACATATAGCCTTGCAATGCTCGAGGACCAAGAAATCAGGCTAGTGCAGCATGGAAGATGCGGTTCTTGTCTCCCCTTTGGTTCAAAATGGATTCCTCCCCGAGGAGTTTCATGAAATTCCTGGCCATGACGGCTTCACAACTTTATCCTCGTTGGATACATTAAGTAGTTTCCAGCGGAGCCATACACTACTATCGTTGGATGTCTGATTAGTGATGTGTTGGAAACATCACCGAATTTCTTTACTCTCTCATCAAAAAACTGTTGGGGAGTGCCTAATCTAAGCGCCAGCAGGAATTGTATTGATTCCCCGATGACGGTAAAGCCTAACTTTCCTAGGAGAATTTTACGCGAGGATTGGCGCTTCCAACAGTTGAGAGAGAAAACAAGAATCCCCCAAATTATAGAGACAATAATTGAAAGAATGACTGGCAAAGTCTCCACCTCAAAAATATCCCACACAATCTGAACTGTGCATCTTACGAAATTAAAAACACCCATTTCAATTAGAAGAGAACAAGAGTGTAGCAGAAAGATTACACCTGATTGAAGGAATGAAAGATGCTAGAAATTACCACATGAATTGTGTCTTGTATGAATCTAAAATAGTCCTTTTATAGAGGATTGAAAGCTATTGTCTACTGGTCATAATCGATTACAGATTCGAGCGTATATTCATCTGATTCACGATTAAAAATACAATTTTCTATTTCAATATTTAAAAATATTAAACATATATTCGTCTGATTCACGGAAAACTACATTGTTCACAAATTAATTCATCTTTTTCTTCAGTAAGTCTAGATCCCGTGCATTGACGATCCCTCTTGATGTTATTACCACCTGACTGTGAGTCCTTCGATTTAAATAATGGAATAAACTCTTAGTTTTATCACTTCCCCTATCACATTGAGGCTAGTCACACTG
The DNA here is from genome assembly GCF_030272615.1 of Cryptomeria japonica. Taxonomy (NCBI): domain Eukaryota; kingdom Viridiplantae; phylum Streptophyta; class Pinopsida; order Cupressales; family Cupressaceae; genus Cryptomeria; species Cryptomeria japonica. The sequence goes on from NC_081413.1 coordinate 157,543,141, forward strand.
CATGTTGCATGTCATGGTGCCCTACAACATTGTTTTAGACCGTCCTTGCATTCATCCCATGGGTGCTATTATTTTACAATAATTGGGAAGGAAATAGTATTTAAAATGTTTCTAAATAGAATAAAAACATATGCTCAAATATGTCAGACATTTTATGTATGCTTTTTCTTTTTTAATTGTTTTATTTTTAAAATAATTCTAATATTCTCTATTCAATAGATATTTGCAAGGCATATTTTATGTTTGTTGTCATTTTTCTACTAAAAATTATTCACATATATTAATTTGCACCTATGCTTAGTTTCCTTTGAAGAATTTGCAACTTCAATTTTAAACCATGCTATGAAATTATAAATATGGGGCTTGGTTTTAGACCATTGAGGAACAAGGACTTAGAATTAGATAATATATAGGTTGGATGTTCACACTAACATAAAAATGCACAATTTGTACTCTAATTATTACATTAGAAACAATTAGTTGATATGAGTTCAAAATGAATTCGAAAATGCATTGGGCATGCATTATTCACCTTTACATTTTAACTCAACTTTGATTTGCATGTGAACTTCTATGAATCATGCATGCCAATGTAAACAAGTAGTACATATGAGAATAAATAATAATCTCATATAAAAGGGACATAGATAAAGGACATGCATATGCTCTTGGTGATAAGTACATCTCCCAACCTCCATCTCAAAAAAATTATGATTAGAATGTAATAGTATTCTATAATAGACATCAGAAACTACCTAACAATGCTAGAACCAATGTTTAAAAGTTAAAGGTAGATGTACAATTGTAAATAAGTTATAATACTCAAAATAAATGTGGGATGCAAAGTGTCATTCATCAACCAAAGTAAAGTGATTTCCTGTTGTAGAAAATACATTACAATAAAAATAAGTTCAATTAAGAATGATCTATCATAATAATATATTATTATTATTATAGGTTTGTAAAGGAGGCCTCATAATCAAATTTTGTAGGGTTGTGAATGTGCGACCTATGCCCCTATTGAGGCATGTCTAACCCAAGTGCCCCAAAGAATTGTATTGATTCCCTAGTGACAGGGAAGCCTAACTTTCTTGGGAAAATTTTAATTGAAGATTACCACTTTGAATAGTTTAGAGAAAGAGAAGAATCCCCAAAATAATAGAGATGGTAATATAAGGAATGACATGCAAAGAATCCACCTCAAAAATATCGGACAAAGTTTGAACTAATCTTGCAAAGTTAAAAACAACCACTTCAATTAGAAGGGAAGAAGAGTGAAGTAGAGAGATTACCAATGATTGAAGGAATGAAATATTGCAAAAATTTGCACATGAATTTATTGGAAAAAATAATTTCCCTAAGCGATCTTGTCACTTACCTACCTATTAAGAGTGTCCCATTAGTGATTTTCCTAGGATCTTGATCCACCTTTCTCCTAATGTATAATAGTCTTTTATCAGTGAATTTAATGTATGTATGTAAGTTTAAATTTTAATTGTTTAGCATCACAAATTGTACACCCTTAATGAGGTTGTCAAATTCCATGCTTAGTTAGTACTCACCTTAGTGTATCTCATTGCATTTTGCATTATAGGACTTCCTTAGGAATTTAATTAAACCTAAGTCCTCTCTCATCAAGACACATATCATAAAATTGGACCCTTGATCCTAGGTGTGCCCCTTTTTATTTAATCTTGATTTAATTCTAATCTTAACCTAATTTCAATCTTCAAAACACATTCTTTATATCTACACATTATGGTTTGAGCCACCGAGCTAGATTTGGCATAAGAAATTCGAGAAAAAGTTGATAGGATCAAAACAAATATCTACTACTCGGTCCCAAACTTTCTTCCTTGAATTTTAGGTGGATAATTTGGAAATCTTTTATAATTAAAATCTAACTTCATGTCAAATTATATCAACTCTAGGTCATTTTTTTAATCAAATTCAAACCTAGGGTTTCATATTTAAGGAAAGTCTTTTCCCCATTTAAGGATTCTATCTAGCAATTAAAGAGGAGATCCTTATGGAGAAAAATTACTACTTTTAGGTGAAGTTTTAGACCTTCAAATTCATCCATTATGAAAAATTCATCAACCATGAAAGCTTTAAGAGAAATTGGAGGATAATAAGGAAATCATTTTGATGATTGGCTTGTACCTTTTCCTAAGGATTTGGTATGATTTCATGTTTTTGTTATACCTCTATATTGAGCTTTATATCTACATCACTTTAGTTTTCAAACTTATATTATTGCTTTAGATTTTCATCCTAGTTGTCATTCCAATCATTTAGGCTTTGCGCTAATACACTTGGGAAGAAATCTAGTTTACATTTAGCTCAAAGCAATCTTCCATACACATAAGATTCAAGAGCACACACACCTTTTAAGTTTTAGTATTGGCAAGAGGAGCTAACAACCAGACTATGATTGAAGCCTCCTGCAAGATGATTGCTTTCCTTTGGCTATAAACCTATGCACAAATGAGAAAGGAAAATGTTGGGGGTTGTGTTTAGAGGCCCATGTCAATCAAACCTCCATTTTGGTGTTTCCACCTCCATGGACAACCCAAATGATAGCAATGATGGAGAATAAAAATGATAGAGATAGTAAAATGAATGATTAAGATAATAGAAAAATTAAAGTGAGAGATTGTAGATATGCAAATGAATTAAGAGAATATAGTAAACTCCCCTCTATCACTTGTGAAAATGGTACAATGGGTTCTTCAAGAACATGCAATAATGGTGGTCTTTAAATATTAGAAAAACCTGTTTGAAATCAAGAAAAACAGATGCCAAGAGATTGGAAACTTGTTAAATGATCTAGAAGTCCTTAGAGAATGTCAAAATGAAAGTGATATAGACACTAGAAATAATCCTAATGCCGATTGCCCCATATAGAGGTGTTATAAACTCTTTCAGGTGCAAGCGTAACACTCAAATGATCACCTATGGGTTGATAGATCATAGGACAAATGTGTGGTGCATGGATATATCCACAGCATGCTAGAGTCCCATGCTCAATTGGTCAACATGGTCACTAGAAGCCAATTTTTGAGCTAACAAAGAAATGTATGTGGACAAAAGTTTAAATATGACAAAAAATGTTCCCAATAGGCTTGCAGTGAAGATGTGTATGTGATGTGGAATTGCACAGGGTGCAATTTACAATGTTCTATATTCTAATGTTTGTGTGAAAGTAGTTTTAGGTCCCAATTCTAATTGATTCCATTTTTATCCAAAACATTTTCGTGAACCCAACTCTCTTACATTGCATTTTCTATTTGGATCTTATCATTGCATGTTTCTTTCATGTCAAAAACATAAAACGTTTCAAAAAAATTACTTTATGCATTATGTGTGTTTAGATTTATATGAACTATGTATTTCAAAAGTTTGTTTTCAACAATGTTGGATCTTTATTTGCAATATTTTCATACATAAGATAATCCTTTTTCTTATGATTATTACACTGTTAGTAAGGAAGAACTTGATGAGGCTCTTGATGAATTATTTTATCCTAAGCCTTCTAAATAAACATTTTGGCAAAGACTCATCAACATGGTTACTATGTCATTTCATAGTGATGATACAGATAAGTTGGATGACTCTTCTCATGAAGTCATCTCTATCAAACCATCCTCTAAATCTAGTAACATGGTGATATATGATAATCCTCTTTATGATGATTAACCTCCCATTCAATCTAATAATTGACCATTTAGTAGTGATGAGTATGTTATGCTAGATAGTGTTCTTCATGATTTCATTTCTACTAAAACCTCCCCAAATAGTATTTAAACATTTATATCTAAGAGTTTGATAAAAATGATAAATGTGAATGGCTATGAACATAATTTTCATACACCTAATAAACTTGTTTTTGTAGTTCAAGGTGGTTATAGTAATGATAAAGTTTACACTCCTAACAAACTAGTTATTATTGTGCAAGGAGGTTATGCCACCAAAAGTCCTAATGAGTATGCCAAACAAATAACCTGAGAGAGTTAGAATTCAATTGCCCACACATTTAAAATGAGGAACAATAGAAAACCCAATCCTCCTTTTTTTATTCCTTCTTCTCAACAAATACTTCCACTAGCACCTCGCTTATCACAAAATATTGGTAAAGAGTATGATCTTGTTGATCTTAGTGAGGGACAAATTTGGCTCCTGGTAGAAAGGACCATGGCGCCATGAGAAAGGTGCCCTAGTGCTTTGGTCCTGAGAATTAGGACTCAGCTTTGAGGAAAAGACAGGGGAGAAGGTTAAAAATGCATATTTGTGAAGGGTGTGAGTATATTCAAGGCAAGCATTAGTCATTGAAAGACAAAGCACCAAGGTATGGTCTAGGTGAGGACAAAATAATATGTGGATACTGTAGACACCTAAAAATGTCTCATTGATATTGCACTAATTATTCCTTTTTAATTAAATAAATTTCTTAATTATTTAATTAAACTAATTAAATTCTTTTAAATTAATTTATCATTGCATTCCAACAATACTAATTATTCTATTTCTATCTTCTTAATCAGCTAATCATTTAAGCCTTTCTTTATAATTTATAAAATATTTATTATTTAATTATTCTTCAAATTCAAAATTCAAAATTCAAATCCCCAAATTCTAATTTCATCAAATTTCAATTAATTTCATGTGCATTTCACTTTTTGAAAGTCCAAATTTAAATTAAAATAAAAATGAAATGTGAATTTCATCTCAAATTCCTATAGCACATGTTGAAATTCTAACTCTCATTGACTTTCAATCTGACTGGGAAATCAATTCAGTCAACTGAGTAATCTATTTAGTCACCTCCCCAATTAACTCAGTTAACTCATCAACCATCTTTTTCAACTCCAAATCACCTTTTTGGAATAGAGTAATCAATTTAGTTGGCAAGACAATCGACTTAGTTCACTGATCAATCTAATCAATTCATTGATCAATCAATCCAATTGATTCATCAATCAAATGAATTAAACTTTGAATCAATTGTCTCTCAGCCAATCTCCAATGTTGATTGATTATGTTCCAAAATGAATACCAACTGTCCCTTCTCATCCTCTAGAATCTATAAATTTAGCTCAATTCTCCCCAATTTTCTTAATCATGAACTTCAAACCTTTGTGTCATTTTTCAAGTCAATCATAGAAACACTCAGAGATGACATTACATAGAGAAGAGAAGGACAATGGAAGCAAATCAGCCATAAAAGAGGGTTTTTCTTATTTATTTCAATTTCCTTATTCACAAGACTTTTATTGATTTACTTTAAATTTCATTAATTATTTGTGGTTTTGTGATTTCCCTTAGTCTAATTAGCTTAATTTCTAATTATTTTTGACGTGAAAATAATGGTGAACCCGACGTGAAGCACATCAACTAACCTATTTGTGTGTTTTTGTGTTTTTTGTTTTCGGAATCACACAAGAATACAGAATGTGTCACATAATCCTATGCAGGATATCGCATCTGCTTTAGTAGACTTTCACATTCATCCTTTAATCATGTTGCATTCATTTTTTGGACATTTCACATAGCTCTATCGATTGTTTCGCATACATTGAAGGTAAAATCAAGATGAGACTTTTTATGCTTTTTCTTGATGCCTTTCGGAATCAAACTAAAATTCGCTATTTTGGGAATTTGCATGTTTATTTACAATTTTTTCCTTAAAATGCATCTAACCCATGGCATGCAAGGTAAAGTTTAAAATTTAAGGATCTAGAAGGCAATCTAAGCGAAGAAGGCAACAAAGGTATTTCCAAAGAATCCTCCAATTAGAAGAAAAAAAATAACGAGCCTAAATTAGAAATTGCATATTTTAAATACCAAAGATGTGTGTAGGCGTATATCATGAAGTACGACATGATAGAGGGATGTTGGCATTTGCATGAAGATTGCATTGTTGAACTATTATGTTGTCATTGATGTCAATTATAACCCGCAATGATGTTGTAATAATGTTGTTTTGCAATCGGTAAGTGAGCTTGTGAAGGAAACTGGTATTACTAGAGAAGAAGTGAGATCAACTGGTAAACCCTACCAGCTGATGTGCGAAACCCTAATCGATGGAGCTTGGTGAATCAGTTGTATTGGTTTATGATCAAATGATGAGCAGTAATGATTGTGCCACGTATACATGTTGTATGAGATGAAGTTTCAAATGGTTTTTGGAATGTAGAGATAATGGTTTTTTCTTGGGAATGAGCAAGTTCATTGCATGTAATGGAAACCACGTGATGAGTTAAAGGGATCGATGAAGCGGTGATCAAGGAGCGGTCTAGGTTGTCTTGAATCATGTGCAATGATTTCTATGTAATCCAATGATCATACTTGAACCAATTTGTTTGTAATCTCTATGAGATCTTAGGTTTGTGATATGTTACCAACCTATTGTTTTGCTTATAAGGTCGATGAGTTGTTTTTTTGTAGCATTGGAAATTTTGGTTGAATGTAAGAGTGATTGGTTACTGACCCAGGAAATGTATTTGTAGTATGTGTAATGGCAGATAGGAGCATGAAAAGGATTTGATCAAGAAGAGTAGTGTTATTCAATAGATCAACAAACCCCTATTGTTTTCTAACAATTACAACAGTCAAATCCCTTAACCGGGTAAGCTCTAACAAGCTTAGTGTTATCTAAATTCTCTAACCAGGTGATCCATTAGCTTGGATTTCAAATCCTCTACTGAGGTCACTCCTAATAGGGTATTGCTTCTAATGGGGCATTAGAGTCAATCCCTTTACCAAGTGGTCCCTAACAGGATCCATTCTTAACAAGACTTATTGTAAAGATTTAACAGGCTTGGCTCCTAACAGGGTAAACTTCAGAAGAGTTCAAAATAATTGTGGGTATTCATCCCCACCATGGTTTTTCCCATTTGAGTTTTCACGTCAAAATCATTGTGTCAAGTGGTGAATATTTTTGTGGTTATTTTTTCTATGGTTAATTTGCTTAACTGCTAAATCCACTTAGATATGATATGATGAGTGACAGTAATCTGAAATGTGCTTTTACTTTTGTCAATAAAGTATTTGGATGTTTGGTTAAAAATTTTGTGAGTTTCCGAGTTGTGTTACTGTTTTAATCTGTTATGATAGTCAACCGGTTTACTTGATAGTGATATTGCAGTTTGTAGTTCGATGTTTGAACCAGTCAATTGAGAGTTTGTCTTGAGAGGTTTTTTTTGTTTGGTGAAAGTTTAGTTAGTTTTCTATCTATTGATTCACACCCCCCCCCCTCTCAATAGTTGATTGGATCCTTATTAATTTATCATACCATCAATTAGTATCAAAGCATTTTAGGTCCTCTAAGGTCTAAGCCTAACAACTTGAGGTAAAGATCTTGAAGAACATCATGAAGAAAGAAGGTCCAAAGTTTAATAGGGAAAAGTACAAAATATGGAGTGATAGAATGAAAATCTATATCAAGAGTCTAGGAAGTCAATACTAGGAACATGTTGGTACTCAATATGTTGCACCTAGTGGGACTATGTCTAATGATCAAAAGAAAGAGCAACAAGAAAACCATCAAGAATTTGAGGCCATTACCAGTTCTTTGTCTGATTCAGAGTATGTTGATGTCCATGGTCTAGAGATTGCTTATGAGGTGTGGAAGAAATTTGAGGAAATCTATAGCGGTGATGAGCTTGTGAAGATTTTCAAAGAAGAGAGTCTAAGAGGTAAATTTGATGACATGCAGATAGCTGAAGGAGAAAATATACAACAGTATGGTCAGAGGATCAAAAAGATAGTTGGTGAGATCAAGAGTGTTGATGGTAAAGTGGAAGATGCCATAGTGGTTAGTAAGGTGTTGAGAACCCTTCTACCAGTCTATGCTATCCGAGTTGTAGCCATTTAGGAGTTAAAGTCTATTGATAAAACTAAGGTAACCCTTGACTCCATCATTGGTAAGCTTATTGCATTTGAATTAAATGGTTATGATGGTAGTGTTCAGAAATCTGAATCTGCATTTAGAGCTTCAGTTTCTAACCCTCCTATGAGGAAAAAAAAGAGATGTTAGTCACAGTTATGAATCTAGATCCAATAGAGAAGTTGATGATGAAGACATTTGATTGAGCTTGAAGTATTGTTGGCCAAATGATTATCCAAAGGTACCGGTAAGTACATAGATAAATTACTTTTAAAATGTTTTGCATGTAACAAGATTGGACACATTGCAGCTAACTATCCTAATGGTGACAATGAGCATAAGTGTGAGAAGTACAAGAAGTACAAAGGAAAAGGCAAAAGAGATTGTCTCATTGCATTTGATAGTGATATCACTGATGAGGAATTTGAAGAAGATGCTAATGAAGACATTGTATTTGTTTCCATTAAAGAGGAGACATCTGATCATAAGGCATTAGTATCTCGCATGGATAGTTCTGATGATTGGATCATATATAGTGGTTGTTCACACCACATGACCAGTGATCGGAGTAAATTTATTACATTGAAGGAATTTGATGGAGGAGTTGTGAGATTTGGAAATGACTCACCCTACATGGTAAGAGGAAAGGGAACCATTTCTCTTAATGGAAAGAGCAATGTAGATGATGTCTACTGGGTTGAAGGATTAAAACACAATCTTTTGAGTGTAGCTCAACTCAATGATAGAGGCTATCCATTGGAATTCAAGAATGGAATATGCAAAATCTATGGGAGAAAAGGTGAACTAAGTGCAACCGAAAAGCGGACAAAAGGTAACATGTTTCACCCGAATCCTAAAGTCAACAACTGTTTAATTGCTAAAGTAGATGATAGTTGTCTTTGGCATCAAAGATTTTGTCATATAAATTTTGATAACATTATTAAGGTCAGTAAGTCCAAGTCGGTAAGAGGGTTTCCTTAGTTGGACAAACCGATGAATGCTTTGTGTAAGGAATGTCAGTTAGGAAAGATGACATTGTCAACTTTTAAGAGCAGATCTTTTGTAGCAGAACATTTGTTAGATTTGGTTCATACAGACCTCTGTGGACCAATAAGGACTAAAAGTATTCAAGGTGATAGATATTTTATGATCTTCACTGATGATTGCTCAAGAATGATGTGGGTCACATTCTTTAAGGATAAAACATAAGCTTTTAGTAAGTTCAAGGCATTTAGGGCCTTAGCTAAAAAGGAAAGTGGTAAGAAGATAAAGTGTCTGAGGACTAACCAAGGAGGTGAATTTACTTCAGGGGAATTCACTAGATGTGAAAATAATGGAATTAAGAGGCAGACTTTTGCACGGAGGATGCCACAATAGAATGGAATTGCAAGAGGAACAACTAGTCAGTTGTTGACGATGCTAGAATGATGCTTATACAAGGAGGAGTAGCGAAAACTTTCCAAAGAGAAGATGTTAGCACACTTGTCTACACTATGAACCAGATATTGGTAAAGAGAGGTAAGGATAAAACTCCTTATGAATATTGGTATGGTAGATCACCTAATGTCAGTTATTTTAAGACTTTTGGCAGTAAATGTTTTATCAAGATAGGTGACTATGTTAGTAAGTTTGAGGCTAAAAGTGATGAAGGCATATTCCTTGGTTACTCTAGCAAGAGTAAGTCCTACAAATGTTACAACAACCAGACATAGAGAAACATTGAAAGTGTCGATATCTAAGTGGATGAGTGTCTTGAAGTTTCAGAAGAAACCAGGAAGGAAAGGAAGGAAGATGAACCCTACATTTTAATTTTGGAACCAAAATCGGTGAAGCCAGACGCTGATGAAGTGAATGTTGGAGTAACAGTTCAATCAAATAGGTATATTTACAAGATGATGATGAAAGTGAGGAAGAAGAACTTGAAGATAATGATCATGTCATTCCAAGGTATGTGAGACTCAATCATAATCTTGACCATATTATTGGAGATAAAGATGTTGGAGTGTTAACTAGAAGAAGAATTAGAGAGAATCATTGCATGATCTCCACTATTGAGCCTAGAACTGCTAAGGAAGTATTTGGAGATGATCACTAAATTAAAGCTATGGAGGAGGAGCTTGACCAAATTGAGAAGAACAATACATGGACCCTAGTACCTAGACCAGTGAATAAAAATGTGATAGGTACTAAATGGGTATTCAGGAACAAACTGAATGAAGATGGAGTAGTAGTTAGAAACAAATATAGATTGGTATGCAAAGGTTATGCATAGTAAGAAGGAGAAGACTATGGTGAGACATTTGCACCAGTTGCTAGATTGGAAGGTGTTAGGACTCTACTTACATTTGTAGCATATAAGGGATTCAAAGTATATTATATAGATGTAAAGTCAACATTTCTAAATGGAATATTGGAAGAAGTATACATTGAGCATCCAGATGGTTATGCTTTGACTAATTAAAAAGATATGGTGTGTAAACTACACAAGGAACTATATGGTTTGAAGCAAGCATCAAGAGCATGGTATGAAAGGCTACATTCACACCTGATGAAGATAGGTTTTCAGAGAACCAGTGAAGACAATAATATATATCTCAAATATGAAGGAGATAAGATACTGGTTAGTGAAGTGTTTGTGGATGATATCATATTTGGAGGCAATGACGACATGAGTGATGACTTTGCAAATGAGACAAAAAGTGAATTTGAAATGTCTCTAGTAGGAGAGATAAAATTCTTCACAGGTTTGCAAATTCAGCAAATGAAGAGTGGTATCTTTATCATACAGTCTAAGTATGTGAAAGAGGTATTGAAGACATTTGGAATGAGTGACTATAAACTAGTTGGGACACCAATGGTTATAGGTTGTAAACTATCTAAGGAGGATGATGCCGCATCTATTGATGAAAAGGAGTACATGTCAATGATAGGTAAACTACATCATATTGTTCACAACAGACCGGATATTGCTCATGCAGTTGGTTTAGTTGCTAGATTCTAGAAGAATCCAAAGGAGACACACTTGATAACAACCAAGAGGATATTCAGATATTTGAAAGGTACTATTGACTATGGATTATGTATCCATATGCAGGTAACTTTGATTTGAAGGTTTATACGGATGCAGGCTGGGCAAGTAATATCGATGATAGGAAGAGCACAACCGGTGGTGCATTCTTTCTTGGAGGAAGACTTGTATCTTGGAGCAGCAAGAAGCAGAGATGTATATCACAGTCCACTATTGAAGCCGAGTATGTTGCAGCATATATGAATTGTACCCAGGCAATCTAGATGAAACACATTATCAAAGGATTCAAGTTGAAGATTACTGATCTAGTAAAGATTTTATGTGACAACACTAGTGCAATAAATATTTCAAAGAACCTGGTGTTGCATACTGGAACCAAGCATATTGAGCTGAAATATCATTTCTTGAGAGAGAAAGTGTGGAGTAAAGATGTGTTATTGGAAAATGTACCTACCAAGGAGCAGCTAGCAGATATCTTTACTAAACCTATGTCCAAGACTACTTTTGAGTATCTTAGAGGTCAGCTAGGTGTTGTACACCTACATGAGGTCAATTGAGCAGATGTGAAATACATCAGTCCTGAAGCTAATTGAAGAATCTTGAAGCAGGATTGTTGTAGAGTGGAGTTATTCCATAGGGGGAGCATCAAGTTACAGTTTGTCGAGGCAAAAAAGTGAAGTATGACACTACATGTTTTACTTTCACTTCGGCATTTTTGTCAAAGGGGGAGAAGAACTATATGATTATGGGGAGAAGAATTGTATGATTTGACAGAGAAAAGATCAATAGCTAGTTACCAGCTGAAGACATGGAAACTCAGTTGAAGGAGAGTGCATGGTAACATGTAAACCAGGATTCCTATTCACACTCATAGCAATCAAGGGCATTGATACTTGTATTACCATCAATGCATGAAGATTATTGGCATTTGCATGAAGATTGCATTGATGAACTATTATGTTGTCATTGATGTCAATTATAACTGGTAATGATATTTTAATAATGTTGTTTTGCAATTGATAAGTGAGCTTGTGAAGGAAACCGGTATTACTAGAGAAGGAGTGAGATCAACTGGTAAACCCTACCAGTTGATGTGCCAAACCCTAACCAATGGAGCTTGGTGAATCAGTTGTATTGGTTTATGATCAAATGATGAACGGTAATGATTATGCCACGTATGCATGTTGTATGAGATAACTTAGTTTCAAATGGTTTTTGGCACGTAGAGATAATGATTTTGTCTTGGGAATGAGCAAGTTCATTGTATGTAATGGAAACCGCATGATGAGCTACAAAGATCAATGAAGTGGTGATTAAGGAGTGGTCGAGGTTATCTTGAATCATGTGCAATGATTTCTATGTAATCCAACGGTCATACTTGAATTGGTTTTTTTGTATTCTCTATGAGATCTTAGGTTTGTGATGTGTTACTAGCCTATTGTTTTGCCTATAAGGTCGATGAGTTGTTTTGTTGTAGTGTTGGCAATTTTGGTTGAATGTAAGAGTGCTTCGTTGTCGAACCAGGAGATGTATCTATAGTATGTGTAAAGGAAGATAGGATCATGAAAAGGATATAATCAAGTAGAGTAGTGTTATTCACCAAATCATCAAACCCCTATTGTTCTCTAACAATTACAATAGTCAAATCCCTTAACCGGGTAAGCTCTAACAAGCTTAGTGTTATCTAAATCATCTAACTAGGTGATCCATTAGCTTAGATTTCAAATCCTCTACCGGGGTTACTCCTAATAGGGTATTGCTTCTAATGGGGCATTAGAGTCAATCCCTTAACTGGGTGGTCCTTAACAGGATTTGTTCTTAACAAGACTTATTGTAAAGCTTTAACAGGCTTGGCTCCTAATAGGGTGAACTTCAGAAGAGTTCAGAATACTTGTGGGTATTCATCCCCACCGTGGTTGTTCCCATTTATTTTTTGTTTGGTGAAATTTTAGTCAATTTTCTATCTAATGATTCACCCCCCCTCTCAGTAGTTGACCGGATCCTTATTGATTCATCATATCATCAAGGGAACCATATTAGGGCTTTGATTAAAATTTTTATAAAAATTAACCCTCTTTTTTGCAGGTTCTCAATTTTCACAAGTTTGTCAATATTTGTTTCACATTAGGGTAAGTGCACAAAGATGGTGGTCAAAAAGAGGGGTATAAGTGGACACTTTTTTTCTGAAATTAGGTGAACTTGAACTTAGAGGAAAAATTTGAAAGTCATCCACTCAAGATATGAATATAATCAAAGAAGAAATATTGTATTACTCTGAATCTAGTTTCCAAAATACTTAAATTTTTCAAAATTGGATAAGATTAAGGGGGTCAAATCCTTCACGCACGAAAAATAGACCCTGATTTTTTCAGAAAAACATAACATAGTGTCTGACATGCGCATCAAAAAAGTCATATTTAGATTTAGTATTTTGACAAATCCTTTGGCAGAAAGATAGTTAAGAGTGAGAACTAGAAGATGTGTATTTTTTTGTAATTTTTGTTGAGTATTTTTTTTTGATAAATTAGGTACATGTTCGTTGCGCGAAGCATAAGTTGCACTAAAAAAATTGGAAATGCAATTTTTTTTTTTAAATTGTAAAGAATCAAGTTCACTACAATAATATATAAGTTTTTTAAAATTTGGATAATTATATCAAAAGTTATTAAAAAAATGGTGCACATATATCTATGACAACTATGGAGACACTGGTAAAAGAAATTGAATAATAATATGTTATTGTTGTTCAAATTTTTAAAAAATTATATGGTTAGAAAGCTCAGAAGATGGGTGAAAATATGGTGGAAATTTAAGAAATACCCACTTGATGATGTGTAAACCTGATGATGACAAAGTCAAGAAACCAAGTTGATAAAATAAAAATGCCAAAAAGGAGGGAAATGGAGGGAAATCAAACTTCCAAACCGTAGCTTTGTCATCCAGGCCTATTTCCAAGCCTAAATAGACAAAAGCGTGTATGGGGTACCTATGGTATAAAAAGTGCATACGAGGTACTTATAGTGTAAGAAGTGCATATGTTCCATCTTAACTATAAAAAGCGCGTACACGCTATTTTTACTATAAAAAGCGCGTACACGCTATTTTTACTATAAAAAGCGCGTACAAGCTATTTTTACTATAAAAAGTGCGTACACGCTATTTTTACTATAAAAAGCGCGTACACGCTATTTTTACTATAAAAAGCGCGTGCACACTATTTTTACTATAAAAAGTGTGTATGCACTATTTGTACTATAAAAAGCACGTATGGGCTATTTTTACTATAAATAGCATGTATGGGCTAAGTTTTTTTTAATTTTGGGAGTGTATATAATATGCTATTGTATATATATATATATAATATGTGTATATACATATAATATATAATTTATATATAATATAAAAAATATATATATATAATATTTATATATATGTATATAATAATATATAATATATTAAATATATATACACACATATGTGTGTATGTATGTGTATTGTCTCCCTCTCTCCCCCTCTCAAGCGCGTACAAGGTGCCTCTCTCTCTCTCTCTCTCTCTCTCTCTCTCTCTCTCTCTCTCTCTCTCTCTCTCTCTCTCTCTCTCTCTCTCCCTTCCTCCATACCCCATCTCTCTCTCTCTCTCTCTCTCTCTCTCTCTCTCTCTCTCTCTCTCTCTCTCTCTCTCTCTCTCTCTCTCTCTCTCTTCCTCTCCCTCTAATATATCTTCTTTTTTTTGCATATATATAAGGTGATAAGAAGATTGACAAGGTGGTTGGTTTTCTTTTTCTTTTTAAAGAAGATAGGATATAAAGTAGAACGTTTGAATAAAATGAACGTATTGGTTTATTTGGATCGTGTGGATGTATCAATTGGATAATATTTATGGGTCATATGGTGTACTAAGGGGTCATATGGTGTATTATGACTCCTTAGGTGTCATTATGGGTCATATGGTGTTCTATGATCCCTTAGGACACCATATGACCCCTTAGGACTCCATATGATGTCGTTATGGGTCATATGGTATTCTATGACCCCTTAGGATACCATATGATCCCTTACATGTCATTAGAGGTCATATTGTTTCCTAAGGGGTCATATGGTGTCCTATGACCCCTTAGGACACCATATGACCCCTTAACACACCACATGACCCATAACGACACCATATGGTGTCCTAAGGGGTCATAGGATGCCATATGACCCCTCAGGACACCATAAAACCCATAACAACACCATATGGTATCCTAAAGGGTCATTTGGTGTTTTATGACCCCTTAGGATGCTATTTGGCATCATTATAGGTCCTATGGTGTGCTAAGGGATAATATAGTGTCCTATGACCCCTTAGATGTTGTTAGGGGTCGTATTGTGTTCTAAGGGTCATATGGTGTCCTATGACCCATTAGGACACCATATGGTATCGTTATGTATCTTATGTTGTTGTATGACCCCTAGGATACCTTATGACCACTTAGGACACCATATGGTGTCATTAGGGGTCATATGGTCTCCTACGACTCCTTAAGACACTATTTGACCCCTTAGGACTCCATATGGTGTCATTATGGATTGTATGGTGTCCTAAGAGGTCATATAGTGTTTTATGACCCCTTAGGACACCATTTGGTGTAATTATGGGTTATATGGTGTCCTAAGAGGTCATATGGTGTCTTATGACCCCTTAGGACTCCATATGACCTCTTACGTGTCGTTATGGGTCATATGGTGTTCTATGATCCCTTAGGACTCCATATGGTGTCATTATGGGTCGTATGGTGTCCTAAAGGGTCATATGGTATTCTATGACCTCTTAGGACACCATATGATCCATTAGGTGTCATTAGAGGTCATATTGTTTTCTAAGAGGTCATATGGTGTCCTATGACCCCTCAAGACACCGTATGACCCCTTAAGACACCATACGACCCATAACGACATCATATAGTGTCCTAAGGGGTCAGAGGATGCCATATGACCTCTCAAGATACCATATGACCCATAACACCACCATATCATGCCCAAAAGGGTCATATGGTGTTCTATGACCCCTTTATGACACTATTTGGCATCATTATAGGTCCTATGGTATTCTAAGAGATCATATAGTGTCCTATGACCCCTTAGATGTTGTTAGGGGTTGTATTGTGTTATAAGGGTCATATGGTGTCCAATGACATATTGGACACCATATGGTATCGTTATGTGTCTTATGGTGTTGTATGACCCCTAGGACACCATATGGCCACTTAGGACAACATATGGTGTTAGTAGGGGTCATATGGTATCCTACAACCCCTTAGGACACTAATTGACCCCTTAGGACTCCATATGGTGTTGTTATTAGTCGTATGGTGTCTTAAGAGGTCATATAGTGTTTTATGACCCCTTAGGATACCAATTGGTGTCATCATGGGTCGTATGGTGTCCTAAGGGGTCATATGGTGTCTTATGACCCCTTAGGACTCCATATGACCTCTTATGTGTTGTTATGGGTCATATGGTGTCCTATGACCCCTTAGGACACATGCATGGATCCCTAGGATACCATATGACCCTTGAGAATACCTTTTGACCCTAGAGAGGGAGAGAGGGGGAGGAGAGGGAGGGAATATGAGAGAGATACACCTAAGAGAGGAGGAGAGTGAGATAGAGGTTGAGAGGGAGAGACAAGAGTTAAATGTGTGTGTGTGTGTGTGTGTGTGTGTGTGTGTGTGTGTGTGTGTGTGTGTGTGAGAGAGAGAGAGAGAGAGAGAGAGAGAGGGATTGGGAGAGAAAGAGAAACCTAAGAGGTGAAGGGAGGAAAGGTGAGAGAGAGAGAAAGAGAGGGTGAGAGATAGAGAGAGTCTAAGTGAGAGGGAGGAAGGGAGGGAAGGATATTACAAGAGACTAGAGAGAGAGAGGTGCAAAGAGAGGGAGAGAGTGATAAAGATAGGTAATGAGAAAGAGAGAGAGGGAGGGAGAGGGGAGAGGGAGAGAATGAGAGAGACACCTAAGAGAAGGAGAGAGAGACACCTAAGAGAAGGAGAGAGTGAGATAGAGAGAATGAGGATGAGAGGGAGAGAATTTAGAGATAATGAATGGGAGAGAGAGAGAGAGAGAGAGAGAGAGATAAGTGAAAAATAGAAAGGGAGGTGGGTAGGTAGGGAGAGAGTGGGAAAGAGATACAGTTGATAGAGGAGAAGAGTGAGATAGAGAGATAGAGGTAGATAGGGAGAGAGACTTAAGAGAGAGAGAGAGAGATACAGATTGATAGCTAGAGATGTGATAGAGAGAAGGAGAGAGATGAGAGAAAGAGAAATGGAGTGAGAGGGGGAGAGAGAAAGAGAGTTAGAGGGAAAGAAATACTTGACAAAGGAAGAGAAAGGGAGGGGGAGGGAGAGGGAGAAAATTAGAGAGAGATACTTAAGAGAGGGGGAGAGAGTGAGAGATAGAGATATTTGAGAGAGGGAGAGAAAGAGAGGGATATATGAAAGAGAGAAAGAGGGTGAGGGAGATGAGAAAGAGATGGAGAGATATCCGAGAGAGGGAAGAAAGTAGAGAGGGAGATGCCTAAGAGACAAAAAGGTAGGGGTTAAGGAAGAGAGAGGGGGAATGTAGGGAAGAGATGAGAGACATAATGCCGATATGAGCATGCTAATTACTGAAATTTGACTAAGTCTGAAATTTATAAGAATACTCAAAAAACTAGAATCTGCATTATAACTCTTAGAGATCTGGAACCACTCTCAAACATCCTAACAATATATACATAAAATATAACTTAAAGTATAAGTAAGAGAAATATTACTTATACTGAAAAACCTAATGGAATGTAAGTGAATTGCATTTTATTGACAGACAGAACCACATACGTGATTTTAGTTTTTAAACTTCATACGAGGTTAGTATTATTTAAACCGCATATGCGGTTACTATTCTTTAAACCCCATACGCGGTTAGTATGTTTCAAACCATGCACGCAGTTTAGCTTTGGTTAGGCTCGGCAAAACGAGCCTAAACACGTACGGGGTTCTTTAAATTTGAAATACCTCGTTCGCATTTTGGTATTTTTCATGTTTTTTTTTGGTGTGTCCACTTTTCTGACCACCATCTTTGTGCACTTACCCATTAGTTAGGTTTTTATTTTGCATACACCTTATCATAAATTCTCATTCATATGAATATAATTTCTCATTCATTATATTTTCATATCACATAAGTTCTTTTACTTTTTTGCATGAGTTTGGTAAAAATTTGTGTCATTTTGTGTCGGGTTTTTCATTTATGTGTTCATTTTTTTGTGCTTCTGGGATTCTATCTGTAGTGTGTGGGGAGGAAATAAAGAAGACCCAATTAGTCCATGTATCTTATTGAAACTAATAACTTGTGGATTGCAGGGTTTTCCTTTCTTAATTTCATTTTTTATTCACACTTTAGTTTGGTGCTTTAAAAATAAACATGTGTATGCAATTCACATTTTGGTTTAGGCTTAAAAATGGACATGCATCTATTTTATGTTTAGAATAGTTCACACATTGCAATGATTTAAGGTTAATAAACTCTTTTTTGTTGTGTTTAGAGTGCTTGATCTCTTTTCTAGGGTGGACCCATAGCTGCATGAAGTACCTTTCCACCCACCTTTGGGGTCTTGGGAGATAGGGAAAAGTGATAATTACACCCAATTTTTATTTTAGTAGTGAGGGATATCTTTGACTTGGGATTTCATCACCCCATAAAGGTATCTCTAGTTGGGACAAGTTGGGGATATCGACTCTCCCAATGTGATCTCAAGTTGGTTTTCTGAGATGCTATGTAAATATGTAGGTCAGGTGCCTGGAGTGCTGAGTGAATTCATCTTATGTGGAGGCCCCCTCTACATTGATAAGATTAGTTAAAGCCTTAAGTGGATTTCTTCGAGAATCCATCATTGGATTGGTGATCCCTCAAAACTATAGAATGAGCCCATTGTTTTACCTGACCAAAATCCAACATTTGATGGTTCAGGGAGTGCGGATCATACCCCATAGATACCCCTCATGTACCCTTTATGAATGAGATGGGAATCACCCAGTTAAAAGATCTCTGGATCTTCAGGGTAAGAGAATTTGGTATGCCCAAGAAGTGACTATCATGGAGGGGGGGATAGTGCTACTAGATTCTCTATCTATTCATCTTTCTTGGGTATTTTGTTGCAAGGGCCCCATCAGATGGTTTCCACTTTCCAGCTTAGGTTTTTAAATGCTTTCCTCATGTCTCTAATTTGTTCGATTTTTTAAACCAATAAGAGTCATTTCTTTTTGGGCCAATAAAGGCCCTCTTTCTTGGGTAACTATAATTTTTAAAGTTGTTAAAACAAATCCAATTGACTATAGTGTCTTTGATATCTGTACATGCAGTGTTTTCAAAAAGTTCTCAAAAATAAAATTGTCAAACAAGGTTAAAAAATTCCAAACAAGATAGCTCATTCAACTCTTTTGTGATCATAAGTTTGTCTAAAGTCCTTAGTCCTTATATTGCATATTCTTTCCAAATAGATCATTACATAGTCCTCATATTGCATAAGTCTTTGCATAGTCCTTTCATAGTCCATACATGGTTATTGCATAATCATTTCCTAGTTTTTGCATTGTCTCAAAGTCAATTCTAAAAAGTCCATTCCTAGTCCTCACTTTGCATTTAACATCAAGGCCAAGCTTGTCATCTAGTACTTTTAAACTAATCCTTGCATAGTCCCTATCAAGATCAAGTCCAAAAATTCCCTCAAAAGATCATTAAGTTCAAAAGACCATCAAATTTTCAATCAATCATCTTATCAAACTAAGTTCCCTTTCTCATCAGTCTAGTATAGGGAATCATTTTACTAGTCCCCAATTTTGGTCAAGAACAATTCTTAATATCTTTGAGAAATGTCAACTACTTGGTCAATAAGTTCCATCTTCATTTATGTTGCACAATCATTTTAGGTAGTCATCCTCATTAGTTGCATACTCAATATCATGAGTCAAGATGGGCTTACTAGGTGATGATTTCTTCCTATTTGTGCACCCTAATATTAGTCCAAATGAAAATCAGGAAAAAATAATTGATGGTCTCTAAAAAAATTTCTTGGAGGTTAAGAACAAGTGTTCCCTAGTATATGGGAGTTGAATTTGTCATAGATGAAGAAATACGAAAAGAAGACTAAATTCAAAGAGCAGTAGAAAGAGAAATTGTTCAGCAAAGGCTTGAAAGAATTAGACTTCAAAAACAACCTCCTCATCCCAATCCTAAATAGGGTGTAATAATAGATTTCATACATCATACTCCTTTAGTCTCAAGTCTAGCATTTACGTCCTAAGTACATCATATCTTGTCATAAGTCTTGCATTCTCAAATCATCTTAGGTTTCATTCATGCCCTTAACAAGATCATAAAAGGATAACAAAAAGATAGACCCGAATAGTGAGCCGTTGGTTAATCCCATATGGAACATGGACTTATCAACCTACCAACATACACAACCCCAAAGAGTTGCAATAGTGCCAACAAATATAAACAACATGCCTTCAATAGAATAAATCCAACAAAACTTGATGCACAAAGAGCTCAAGGCCACCCACCAAGATCCACAGGTTTTAGCAGTCCTTAATAGTCTTCTTAACCATGATAGGGATATGTATCTTTCCCTTTTAATTCAGGAATGAACCAAGTTACCCCCAAACTTTGACATTTCAACAATCTTACCACCATGAGTAATTTGAATCAAAATGTGAATTAGAAACCAAACCCTTTAGAAACACATGTTGCATCTTTAAGCTCAACCCATGATACAACCCAAAACATACAAGTGGCAGAAACCCAAGCCACTATGGCTTGAACTCAAAATTCTTAATCGAGTGTCATCTCCTCAACTGCAAACATCACATCTCAAATGACTACTAATGTCACTTCACAAACCACATCAAATATCCCAAATACATCAACACAAGCTCAAACAAGTGTGACTCAAAATTCACTTCCCACTAGTAATTCTAAACCAGTGATATCATCCTCTATGGGATCTACTTACAATGGTCAGGGTTTGAATCAAGGATCCACTGGTCTATATGAATCAAGTCAACCAAATTTCAGGACACAATCCACCTACTTCACAACACCCAGTGGAAGTCATAGTACATAGCTTCATAATCAGTCAATCTTCCTATTGAACACAAATGGACATTGAGAGGGGGTGTGAATCAGTGTATTTTAAAACTTTAAGTTCCATGTGCATATTTTATAAATGTAATGAAAACATAGATACACATACACAAAATAACATCAGATAACACCATATATACAAGGAAAACCCAATGTGGGAAAAACCTCAGTGAGAATAGCTGCTAGAGTCTACTGCACCATTCCAGCCTCACAAGAAATCATTGATTACAATATGTTTTAGGGCACCAACCCAAGGAGCACCAATCCTTGATATTTTGAGCACCAACTCAAGGAGCGCCAACCCCTTGTTTTATGAGTTATAACTCAAAGGAGCATCGACCCCTACTCTAAGAACCCACTCAGAAGATTACAATGAATATAGATATACATATAGGTTAGACACCTTGCTACAAATGAAGTTTTGTAACACCTTATTGGTTACTCTTTTGTCTTTCTTCTCTTTTCTTTCTAAACTTTTCTCTACTCTTCTCTTCTTCTAGTACTACTCTTTCTACCTCTACTCAACTTATTGCTACCTCTTCTAGTCTTTTTCTTTTGCACTCTATTTGTTGATCTCTTCTACTCTTTGTCTCTGATTTTGCAACAACTCTCAGCTCACACTCTCTATTCTCTCTCTTGCCAATACTCCACAATTCTCAATCTCTACTTTTCTTGGTGGTCACTCCACTCACACTTCTCAGTAGCAACTCACTCAATAATTTCCTCTCTCTAGTGCTTCAAATATATCTCTATCTCTTTATAAACAACTACCTCTATCCCATCGTATTTACAGCTCTGCATCAGAGAATGTTTTTCCCTCCAAATCTATATAAAAAATAATACCCTATGTCTGGCTAAGATATGGTTAGTAGAAGATTGGATATTCTCTCTTGAATCGACCATCTACATTAAATTACTCTTCTCTAGTTTCTTGGATGTTCTCTATACTAGGTTGCTATTTTTAGTAATCTAAATTTTCCTCACAAATTTGATTCTTCCATTTTCAATCACCTTGAGCCCTATGAAAATCTCCACCCGGTTTGCTATTAATGTCTTCTTCATCCTTTGTTGACCTACTCAGACAAGATTGACAACTACCTCTATCAAATGCACTAACCCTTCAAATTTGATTTGTTCTATCCACCAAGGAACCACATCTCTTCACCTTCTTGGTCCAAGTCATATTGTCACGGTCACTCAAGATCCATGTGGAAAATCAGGCTAGACAGGTCAGACAAACTTCATGTTGTGGTTAACCTTCATGTTATGCAAACATATCACACCTATTAGGTTGGCTATAAATGCTTATTCTGATCTGTTATGTCTTTTGGATTCCTCTTTCCATGTGTTCATTGGCATATTTATCATGAAGTAGCATTTATCAAAGCTCCATTGACATAGTTTTAACTGTCAATCGTACCATGTAGTGTTATCCCAATAGTTATCATTTACTCTGATCATTCACCTCAACTTTCCATTCTTATCGGTGTGACTTACCCCGATGTAACACCTTGTCCCTTCATCAGCATAACAATCACTATCGGGAAGACTTCTAGCACTTACTCCACCTTCACAACCTATCTCGATCTCCTTGCGATGTCTTTGGTTCCTTTCATCGGCATGAGTTACTCTGATGAGAAACCTCACCTATAATTTTACTTATCATCATAATCTATCCCAAGCACAGTCTCTATGATGACATGCATTATCAGCATAGGTTACCCCGATCACAAACCATTATGCAAAAATGACCATCATCGGAATAGACATCACTATTGGCATAGGGAAAACATGTTAGATCAACAGAACAAGTTATATCGATGTCATATGGTCGATCTCTCATTATCAGCATATCTTATTCTGATGATCAAATTGCATGGTGACAACCTTCATCAGCATAGCTAGTCCGAGCTGAAGAACTTCATGCCAAAATAACACTTATTAGAATGACCATTACTATCGGCATAGGAAAAATTGGTAAGGATGACCAAACAAGTCATTTTGATGAAACATAATCAACTTATAGTTTATTGGCATAGTTATCTTGAAGCGCATACCCATCGAAATAACTAACATAATCAAATTAATTTTGGATGTTAGACCATGATAAACTTATAAGGCACTGAGAGGGCGGGGTGAATCAGTGCAAGCAAAAACAGTAAGAATTTGATCACCAACTTTTACAACTTAAAACTTATCAAACATATAAGAAATATCACCACATATGCAATCACCCAATAAATAAAATTCTACATGACACAAGATATTTTTACATGGAAAACCCAAAAGGGAAAAACCATGGTGGGTGATGGTACCCACAAGATTCATTATTTGTAGAATAGAAATCTTGATCGATTAAGTTCTTACAACTATGCCCTGTTAAGAGCAGACCTGGTTAAGAGTCGCCCAGTTAAGGATTTTAAATGATAAGCCCAGTTAGAAGCTTTGACCTATTAGGATCAACCTCGCAAGAGGATTTAGAAATCTGATATAGAGCTACCCTATTAGGGGATTTATAGATTTAAGGCCTGTTAGGACCTATCTGGTTAGGGTATTTTGTTATTGCAAATTGTTAGGAAAACAACAATGAAAAGATCTTCATATAGCACATTCTGTGTCTGATAAGATCCACTTCAGATCCTCAAAACTTAAACAACACTTCATTACAAAGCTTCCCTAATCACCGCACAATCACATTCACAATATTCTGTAAATGATTTCTCTTTTTTTATATACCTACTTGATACCTCATCACTCTTTTTATAAACATTTGAATTTAGCCGGCTACAACCTTGGAACAATTTCCTAGGTTCATTGAATGTAGAAAATATTGCATTGCACACTTTAATTATGTCAGCCACTGACATAAGAAATAAAAAATTGTGTTGTTTTACCGATCTAAATGAGTTATATTACTACTGATTAAGTGTTCTTCCACTTTATCTACTTTTTACATGAAATCTCACTCATCCGGTTGAATCTACCAATGCAGTTGTGAACATAGCTCCAAATACCTGTCTCCAACACTACTTTGAAACCACATCACCCAACTCATCAAGAATCGCCTATACTGGTTGCTTTAATGTAACATTGTCCTATGTTTACCGATTGAAGTCCTAATTGCTAGTTCTCTGTCAAGTTGTCTTATGTACCGGTTATACCTTGCCGGTTGGATTCAAAGACGTAGATGACTACAAAACATTGTTGCCATTAGTGACAACACATAACTTAGTCATCAAACATAAAGTCCTAAACTCTTCAATCAATCATCTACTAGTTGCATAACAACAACAATCTTTACTGATTTAGTCAACTACCAACATACTGTCTATACAAAATTGTTTCGATAACTCAACTTGAACCTACATCGGCATTGCTACTCTGACATAGAACTCCAAAGATCTCCTCCATATCAGCATATATTATTCCGATGAACTTACCAAGAAGACTTCACTTCATACTCCTCTATCAACATAGCTTGGTCTGTCGGCATAGTAGAAATTCGCTATTCTTCCTTCAATAGAAAATTCGATAGGTATCCTCAGTCTCCATGGTTGGCATAGCTATTCCAACAAAAAGGTGTCAAAGTAGTTAACACTATTGGTATAACACAAAATCTTTATGCCACCTTTGTCAGCTAACCTGATAAGTGGCTCTTACATTGTGATCGATATTGCTATCGCAATAAGATAACTTGCTCTACACTTGATTGGTATTGCTATTTCGATATGATAACTTTCTCAACACTTGATCAGTATTACTATCTTGATATGTCTGCATGATAACTCTACAACTTGCAACACTTGTCATTTCTCTACATCCTCAAGACATTATTCAGATCTCTTCTGCACCCTATAACTCTTGTTGACATCAATGACAATAATGCCAACAATATCCCCCTTTGGCATTGATGTCAACACACATAGCTGGCACATTCTCCCCCTTTGACAAAAATAGAAAAGGGACTTGTATACCACTTGTCATAAAACCTGTATAGTCCTTCTCCCCCTATAAATGTTTATCCTATAGATATTCAGCCTAGAAAATGCCTGTCAGTTGATATTTTCAGCAGATTACACTAGACAAGCCATTATTACAATATAAAGGGCAGCTTTGATTCTTCTCACAAAAAATTTAGAACTCCCCATGAGATAGACATGAGGTTCAAGGACTAAAAATAGTTACAAAGTATGCTCCCCCTAAACCACGGACCCCAAAAATACATTTAAGTGTTGAAGGAAGGTGGGACAACACCCAACTTATATCTTAGATACTCAAATGTATCCTTTGGAAGAGGCTTTGTAAAAATGTCTACAACCTACTTACTTGTGGGAACATATTCAACCTTTACCTCCTTCTCTGCAACCTTCTGCTTGAGAAAATGATACTGAATTGCTATTTGTTTTGTCCTTGAGTGCATAACAGGGTTCTTGGATATGTTGATTGTTGGGAAAATGATGTTGTACACCTTGCATAATAATGTTATTATTTTTTTATTTTATTATTGTGTTAGATGGACATGGAATTATATTGTAATATCATATTGTATTGTTGCGCCTAGATGGATGTGCAACATGTAGATATTCCCTTGGAATATTTTTGTAATCACTTGATGAGTTGTATTGACACATTGGTATTATTATATAGTATTTATCTAATATTGGCGAATGTAATTTTGATGAAGTACCCAATATTAAATGTGGGTCAAGGTTAGGTAGGAAAAATATTATATTTTATTGTCACAAGGTTTTGGGCACATGGTTTTGATGTAATACCACTTAGTGGTTTTGTGGGAGATTATGTTTATAAAAGCAACCACAAGGGTGTTGGCTTTTAGGAGGAATTGATTATGTGTTGCATTGATGTTTTTCATTGATGTCAACACTAGTTTCTTGTTTGTCTACTGAGTTTTGGTAGAGTGGTTGGTTTGTGATGTTGATCTGGGGATTATCTCTGGTATTCTTCGGTATGTTCCGATTGTTGGTAATGGTTTGGATCAGTCATTCATGTGGTTCTTATGTGTGTCACATTTAGTTAGATCAGGATTTGGTGATCCGGAAGTTATTATTTGTTCTAATAAGTCTTTTGGTTACCGGTAAGGGTTTTATTGGCAGAGATTTATTGAAGATCTTTTGGTGGATTTGATAAGTGGTGTTGGTGCGGCTTCTAGAAGGTTATCAGGATGTTGATGGTTATCTTGTTCATGTTCTAGTTGATTGGTGGTATTTCATTTGGCTTATGGTGACCTATTTTAGGTCTAGTCTTATTCTATTAGGTTATGGATTGGTTTATGTAACATGTTGGTGGATGCTCCTGACGCATCATTGATTGGATTTATTGATTGGTTTATGTTGTTTTGGTCTCAGGCTAACTTGGATTATCATTAGTTTTCAGGTTTATGTAATGGATTTATTGTATTATCTTTTGGGTAGCCGACCTAATTATTTAGGTCTTGGGTTCATATATATATGATGCAAGATCTCTTTGTAGATCATGGGTCATGGGTTACTGGACTATCTATGTGTGAATAAAGTTGTAATCATATGTAGATGTTTTGGTCGATCATAGGTGATCAAATTGGGTTTGTGTAAGAGGCTTAAGACCTCTGGTGTTGAGCTTAACTAGAACTATACTCAGGCATAGGAGATGCTATTCTTGCAGCTCATTCTTATTTCTGGATTGTAGTCTAGATATATTTTGTAGTCAATGAGGCTCCTTTGTGATGAGTAGTGTGTTCTAGGCTATTGGCCTTCCTGCATGTGCAGGCCCCTTTATTATAATAAAATACTTACTGCAAAAGTTGTTGGCAATTGACACTCATTGGATTCATATGCTATCATTGATGGCAAAAAGATTCTATAGAAAGCATATATGGGCAGATACTAGCATTGGAGGCATACACCGGAAGATATCGGCATTGGAGTAATCATGGTCATCACTGGCACTAGCACCAGCATCCACCATCCAACACTTTAGTGAAGCCGATATCAGTTTGGGATCCAAAAGGTTTTATTTGTAAAATTATTTTGTAATTATTGTATAGAACCAACATTGAATATATTTTGTAATGTGTTGTAAGATGACATAAGGCATATTGTTTGTAAAGGGTGTATAAGTCAGTTTATTAGGTCATTTTAAAATATGACAAGGAAGTAGAACTATGTGATGCGAAGGATATGTATGTAGGTTATTTGTATGTGAAAGTTATATCATGCAATAATCAGTAGATGGTTTGTAAAACATTCTTGGAGGAAAGGAGATACTGGTAAAAGGGTTTAGGGTTTATGAACCGGCACATAACAAAGCTATAACTAGAACTCTTTTTGGCATTATAGATGCATTTTGTGAGTTCACCTTTACTGTTTTATCTCAACAAAAGCTTGTAGTCAGTGAGACTCTTTTGTGTTGATAAATGTGCTCTAGGCAATGTGCCTTCCTACATGTGCAGGCCCCCATGCTATGTAATATCTTTCATATGGCCAGTGAATTGATATTGTGGGTCACAAATCCCATTGTGGTTTTTCCTCTGAGGTTTTCCACATATAAAATTTAGTGTGTTATGTTGTTCATTCATGTGGCTGGTTTATTTACTTTATGTTATATGTTTCTTCATTTACCGGTTTATATGTGTATGTTATAATAAGGTAAAATCTTACATTACTAGCAGAACATTGATTCACCCCCCTCTCAGTGTTCTTGTATTCCTTGTATTCCAACAATTGGTATCAGATCTTGGTGCCTCAAAGGAAGTTTATTAGCTTGAGGAAGATCCTGAAACTGGAATCATTGAATATGGCTATGGAGAAGCAACTTTAGATGGCACTTGAGGATTATGATGATGAAAGGTTGAAGAACTTAAAGCTATAAGATGAATTGAATTCTGCTAATTCATTCATTCTTGTTCTGCAAGAAAGGTTATCATCAACTCAAGCTAGGAGGAAGGAACTTTTGCAAAACTAGGATGATGAAAAGAAAAATACACTTAAGGAACAATATCAGAAACTAAGTCAAGCAAACATGCTCATGAAGAATGAAATGCAAGACCTAACTATGAGGATGTCAAAATATATTGAGGACATAAAGAAGAAGAAATAAAATCTTGTTGTATCTCTGAAGAAAAAATTTGAAGAATGTGGAAGATTGGCTCATGAGAATGATATGTTGAGAACTGATTTGGTACAATCCCGGAATAATGAACAAGAGCTGGAGAGACAAATAATAACTCTGAGAAATGATCTGAATACTGTAAGTATAAAGAAAAATTCAGGATTAGTGTTGCACAGTTGGATGATTTATTGAAAAGACAAAGGCAGAGTGAAGATTCTAGAGGACTTGGATTTGAACAAGGTGAAAGCTCCGATACTATAAATAAAGATTAGACAACCAGTATGCAGAACTTGTTAGACCAGAGGAAACCAGTAAGGAAATCTAATGCTTACAAATTCAATGGTAGGTGCTTTGTTTGTAATAAATTTGGGCATATGGCTAAACAATGTAGAAATAGACCAAATCAAAACTATAATTCAGTTCTCGATCAATGCATAAATTGCAAGAAATATGGTCATAAGTCAGAAGACTGCAGAATCAATGTTAAGTGTCATGCATGTGGAAAGTTTGGACATTTGGCTAACCAATGCAGATCAAAGAATGACATCAGATATGGCAAAGCAATTCAAAAGAACAATGTTACATGTTATGCATGCAACAAAATAGGTCATATTGCTAAGTACCGCAGAAGAAAGACTAAACCGGTTAGCAATGACACATGAGAAAGGAAAGAAGAAGGTATATGAATTACAACAATATCACAACAAGAGATGGGTTAGAAAGTATGAAGAACCAAGTGGAGATACAAATACACCGGTAGAATAGAGCATTCTTGCATTGACAATAAATTCAACTGGTAACTGAGGCATATGCCTTAGGGGTTGGAAAATTCAATGAAAATCTTGCATATTCCCCAGAAGAGATCTGGAAAGAGATATAGAGAGTGGTATTGATCATTGATGGATGTTTTTCAGAATAAAAATGTGAAACTGACGTCCAGTAGGGCACACCACTAAGTATTTATGATAGTGAAGGATTAGGGTTTACTCGTTGATAAAAAGGGAAAATGGAATCATTTTCACTCACCCAGCACTTGAGCAAACTAGAGCGAAGCAAAAGTGAATCACAAGCGATCAAAAGCAAGAAAAGGCATTCTAAAATATTTCCAATAGTTATCTGAGAAGTGATCAAGATCTTTCAAACTAACGATTATTATCCAGGTATTTCTTTAAAATGGAATCCAAATCATCATTTTCTCCTACTTTCATTATGAATCCCACTATTATTGAGGTTAAGGATAGGCTTAGACCTGTTTTCAAGGAAGTTCCTCAAATCGCAATGAATGAAGACTCTACTGGCGCATTCTCGAGGGTTCCCAATGGCATAGTTTATATGGAAGATGTCAGGGCTTATATTCACTGCATATTGGAGGATTTAGGCACTGAGGAAATCAAGGGAATGTATCAATCTATGATACTAGGTAGCTCCAGAACAATCAAGTTAGAATATCAAATCATTAAGACCTAGGGTTAACCGAATCCTATATATACCGGAATTCAAGGATGAAATGATTAGATATGTTCTGAGAAAGTTCCATAATGAATTCATCTGGGTAGACCAGCCTCACATGATCACAAAAGAAGCAATTTAGGTGGTCACCGGCTTACCCAAAGTCAGGTAGGAACCAGAGAAGAAGATTTCCAACATTGAGGTTGAAAATCTCACTGACGCAACCCATGATGGAAGGTCAATGAGGGTCAGCACCATTAAAGATACAGATGTAAAATTTGCCAGCATGATCATCGGCTACAAGGTAACACAATCAAGTTGATTGAACTCTATTGCCAGTTCCTATATCCATGTTGCATATCAAATGATAAAGAATGATGGAAAGTATGATTTGTGTGAATGGTTAAGAAGTGAATTAATGATAAATCTTGGAAAAATCAATGGTGTTAAGAAAGGAACATTCTAGTTTGGTGATCTTATTGTCTTCTTAATGTTGTATTTCATGAACGAGCTCCCGGGTTTGGGAAAGAAATGATGGGCTCATGACATACTGATAGGTATGTAGATTAAAGATGCAATCACCGGTCTTGGCAGCAATAGGGATGATAAGTTATGGAACTTCTTTAAATCTTTTCAAGAAAACATGAGACTGAGGGAGAGAATCTCCAAACACATTATGGAGAAATACTTCACTGAAATCTTCTTCATGGTAAAAACATATGAGACTCTCATGGAAGTGATGGAACCTAGAACAATATGGGTCATTGAATTGGGTTATGAAGTTGATGACAACATCTTGGAAATATATTCTACAATCCTGATTGATGCTCCTTTGGATGATAAGGTTGAACACTTTGGTATTGCTGAGGAGAAGACTCTTGAAGTTAAAATTGGTTTCAACAAGAAAATGAGGGAAAAGAAAATAGACAAAATGTTTGCTTTCGTTCAAAATGTAATTCATGGGATAGATTCTGAACTAGGTTCTAGATCTAAACTAGTAGATCAACTGACAATGGCATTTGCAACAACTATAGTGAAAAGTGATCTTAAGGTACAGAGGTGTTAGTGAGAAAATTTTTGCCTTTCTTCAAATTAAATTATTTCAAACTCTATCGCCTTCTTTGAAAGACAAAATTTCAACTAAACAATTGGGCAAGTGTGACATACACCACTTCCCTCTGAATTTTTGATAGGTACAGCTCCCTCCATTAGTTATTCAGGGAATAATCTAATTAAATTAAACAAATATGCTTTTAACCTGAAAGCACATAAGGCTGCCTACTTCATTCTTGGATGAGAGGCTAAGGTTTTACAAATATTTCAGTGGACACTATTCTTCAAAACATTTCTACATGAAAATCAGTAAGTGATCAAAACAAAGTTCAGAAACACCGACTCAACACTTCATTAAAAACAAGTAAGAGAAATAAAATCTCCTTTCAAAACACAAATCTTTTAAAAACACACAAAAAGGAGTCCGGAATAATAACAACATTTTCCATTGGAAAGGTGATCATAGTCAATTAATTATATTAATATTTGCAAAGAAATACCATCCCACATATTCAAAACTCAAAGGTTTTTCTTCTCCAAAAC
Organism: Cryptomeria japonica; assembly: GCF_030272615.1. Taxonomy (NCBI): domain Eukaryota; kingdom Viridiplantae; phylum Streptophyta; class Pinopsida; order Cupressales; family Cupressaceae; genus Cryptomeria; species Cryptomeria japonica. The sequence goes on from NC_081413.1 coordinate 157,574,367, forward strand.
ACATATGATCTTTATATATATATATATATATATATATATATTTCATGAAACAAAGATACAACAATACATGTATATGTTCTTTCCAATTTCAGATTTTGGAAAACTGATGACTTCCTTCCAACAAAAATAGAACTTCTAAAAACCCAAAATCTAAGTAAACTATTCTAACCCTTTTTCTATCTATCTTAATCTAATTTATAGTAGCCTTTTTAGAACAGAGGAGGTCTCCCTTAAAACTTGACCTCCTCCGAATCAGTTATAAAAACCAACAGAGTATTTTTGGGACAGATGTCCCGAAGTCATTTGCAAGATTATGAAAAACACATAAAATAAAAATAGAGCACTATAATCATGCTACGCTTCTTCTCCATCATCATCTTCCTCTCCACTTTTCTGGGCATCGTGGGCAGTTGTGAGCTCCCGAATTATAGACTAGCTTGGATTTTTTATGGTGTTGATCTTCTCTTTTGCAGCTTCTTTGTCCCATCTGTGCCTCACCATTTTATTGGCATGCTTAGGTAACTGATCATTACCGATAAATGTCATGGACTCGATCCAAGCAACTTGTGTTATATCTTTAGGAGTGAAATTGCCTTTGGCCTTAACTTTCTCCATGTATAGCCTAAAAGCCTTTATCGCGCCCTGCGTGTTCAGTCCACAAATCCCGAGTTGCCAATCGTGGTTTGAATTAACCACTTTGTTGTCATTAACCAAGCTGCACTGAAGGTCCTAAAGCTCATAAATAGAAGTCGTGGCATCAGAAATTATAGACTTGAATGTGAGTACTCGCCACATTATAGTCTTCTTCAATACGAAGAGTTGGCACTCATCAATTACCAACTTGATTGAATGTTCTGTCAAAAATTTGATGGCTCCGTACTCTTGCATCTTAGTGAGCATGGGCAAGACATCTTCCCATTTATGTTCTTCTTTTTCCCAAGGCAAAATCTGGTTCTGAATCTCTGCAATGAGGCTCTACATCTCATCGCATAACTTCCTAGAGCTTGTGATATACTTTTCACCATCTTTAATCACTCCTTCAATCCACTTCTCCACAACACCCATGATTCTTTTGGCTCGTTGAACCTGACTCATTAGCTTTTTGTTCTCTGGTGAAGTAGGGTCAAAGCTTTTTGAAGCATGGGATATGGGAAGTGCTCTAAAGCAGCCAATGCTATTAATGAATTGAGCAAGAATCTTGATATGTCGCTTTAGCTCCCTTTTCTCCTACCCATCTTTTTCTAACCTGGTGAGCATCTTCTTAGCTGATACTTGGAAGAAGTGATTATCCGAATCCCTACTCATGTTCCCAAGCTCCACTTTGGTGATCTCAAAGTCCTCTACATTTACCTCCTTATTCTCATATTTAGGCTTGTAAGAAGAATTCTTGGTAACCCACTTTCTAGTCCCTTCATCATTATCCAATTTGGAAGTTGTCTTGAACTTATTTTGTTTGGGACCCTTCTCCATGTATTTAACCACCATGTCCTAAATTGGGATGGTCACAAGAATGAAACTCCATTTTTTGCTTACTGAAGTGGTTAGCCACTTAGGAGTTGCACTTGAACTAGTTGTTCCTTCGATCACCTTAGGGGGCGGCGTCATGGATACGGTGACCACATGAGAATCCATGGTGTTGACAATGTCGTTGTCAAGATCCTCAACTTCGAAAATCTAAGCATCAAGAATTTTGTCCTTTGCCTCTCTATCTTTGATCTGGTCCATTCTCTTCTGCGCAACACTCCATGACCTGCTATATCAAGGAGCAATAAAGTCCAAAGTCAGATTGGGCTTGTGTTTGGTGTAAGATGGCATCTTATCTTTACCTGCATGAACAGGCATAGAAGTGGGGTTAGAAAAATGTTTTGGGGAACGTAGAGCAGTCTCACTACCTCTTAGGACCAATCTTATTGCCTAGTTTCATTGTTCTTCTCTTGTTAACCCATTCTGCAGTTCTTTCCAAGACCCTCTTTGTTTTAAGTTGTATGTCATCCTCTTCTTCTACATCCCAATTAATGTAGGACGTTATGGGTCCCACTTGGTCTAAGTATCCAGGTTCAAAAATCTCCAGATAATCCTCTTCAAGCCCACTTATGTCAAGTTTCACCTATAGTGAAACTACTTGTTCCAAAATCATTCTCATGTTTTCCCTTTTGAACACCTCAAGCTCATCATTGAAATCTTCCCAGAAGTCCTCTAGGTGTGAGATTGGAAGGTGCATCATCAAACGAAGACTTCGTGAGAAGCCCTTATTGTCAAAGCCCTTTCTTTCATGATATAGTGGAAAATTGAAGTTTTCCAAGTTGGCTTCAATGCTTAAAGCATCTGACATTGAACTACAAGATAAAATGCCCAATTGAATAGGAAAATGATCCTCCCATTTATCCCTGGATTGAGCTTTCTTAATCACGGTAGCCAACTGCCTACAGATCTCAGCCAGAACAAAACAATCCAAGCAAAAATGAGGAAGTGTGAAAGGCTCTTCCTCGAAATCGCCTACTCTTATGTAACAAAAGTGAGGAAACTAAACAAAGAAACTACCATACTTCTTCACTAATGCCTATGCATCCTCAGACATCCTCATGGTTTTCATGTTCTTTAACTCATAACATAAACCTTCTAAGAAGGCATTATGTACTCTCCTAAAATCTTGCAAAGCATTATCCTTCTGTAACATAGGGTAAAAATCATACATAGAAACCTCTCTCTTAGCAAGCTGCTTAGGTATACCTACTATCTCTTTAACACATGCCAAGAAATATATCAGATACGAGGACATGAAGAAATTCTACTTGAACTATTTGGCCATGCTCAGTTTCTCCCTCATGGAATTGGCAATCAGCTCTGCCCAATCAAGGTACTGCTTTCCTTCTAGTACTAGTTGTACATAGCAGTAAATCCAATCATCGAAACTGTAGGCCTCGACCGAACCTCTAACTCGGTGTAGTAGTAACATGACATCATGAATGTGGGGAAGCATATGGTTCTTGTTGGGATACTTGGGTAATCTAGAGCCACCCCTCTAAGGAACCTTCAACCAATACTTTGCTACATTATTTTGGTGTCTAGTTTTATCTGCATTGAACTCAGTAATTGATTGGGTGAGAGAAAAGTTTGAGAACTGATAATCAGGTAATTTGAAAAGAGAGGAAATAACTTCCCAGTTAATTGCAAGGAGGGTTTCACCATTATCTCTTTTAATGGTTTCAAAAATAGGATCATACCTCGCAATACACTCCCTAACTAGTTATGGGCAAGGGATAGCCAAAGGAAAAGTTGTCCCTTCTATGAGACCACTACTCAGAATTTCTACACCAAATGAACCATCAATTCCTTTGAACACCCTTTCCTTTAAAACTTCTAGATTTTATCCTTTCAAGTCTGTATCATTGACTATGGACTCTGTGCATGCAAGACTAAAGATATTCCCGAAAAGGTGTAATGTGGACTTCATAATTCATAAATAACAACCCTTATTTTCCCCAACGAATCTTATTACGAGAGAGGAAAAGCATGTAAAAATCATTGGAGAGGACAGGAAACAAACTCACCTTCACAGTTGAGACAAATCAGACAACTACCAGCAAACAAAACTTCTATCCAAAAACTCTGCAGCAATGAAGAACAAGTTTTCAAAAATTAATCACTTCATACCTTATAGAAAAAGAAGTGATACGAACTTATTTAATTCATTAATTCCAATTGTCAACTCAAATGTGCTGACCATTGGGATTAGACATCACACATGGGCATTTAATGCATGGCAGTATTTTTGGAGTAACCGCCAATTTCCAAACATGATTACTTGCCTTGAAAACTCAACCAGTTGACGTCACCCGAGATATGGTTCATTCTTCATCATATTTTGCAATAAATGCACCATCATGTCTTTTAGCCCATGGGACTCACCTGATTTTAAGACACATGAACAATCTAAACTGACTTCATGAGAGTTCAAGTTGTTCAAAGTGTACACTATGCTAAGAAAATTCTCTTTGAAAAGATTAGCTCTATTAAGTGCCAATGGTCTTTTGAACCACATTGAACATGTTGAACACCACTGAACTATTTGAACCTGATTCAAAGGGTTCACATCCTAGAGAAAGAGGATATAACACACCATATGCGACCATGAAAAAGAACTGTTGCAAAACACTTTGAATGAATGTTAGCATGAAAACCTTTTAGACACCTTAGTACCTACGGAACCTAAATGAATATTATGAACTCACTTCAAAATGGTTCAATGAGTTCATGGGGTTCAAATAGACCATTTAAACTTGGCATTATGGATTAAAAGACAACTTACAAATGGATTAAGGATTGAACCAAGGAAATTCTAGAAAGATAAGGACTACAAATAAAATTTTGTAGGGTGACTTACTCTTGCTATGGAGGATAAATGACGAGATAACATTGGCTTTGATTGAGGATTGTATTTTGTGAAAAATGCAAAGAACTCTAAATCTCTGGTTTTGCACAACAAAAATAGAAAGGGGGCAAAGAGGACACACACCAAACATACACAAAACAAACAACCAATCTACTATGTACAGGAACCCTTAACCACAGATTTCAAAGTTTGTAGAGCTTGAGGTCCTGCCCATTATAGGTAAAGGGCATAACCATTCCATTAGAATAATTCAGTCTGAACGCATTTGGTCCCACTACTTGATGGATCTTGAATGGACCTTTCCACAATGAATCAAATTTTCCATGGGCACCCTTTGGTTCTTTCCTTTTGTCCCATAATAGTACTTCATCTCCTTTAAGGAAACCTCTTGGCCGAGCTCTCATATCAAAGATCATCTTCACCCTGCTCTAATGCTCAGTAATCCTATCCACTAACATCTCTCTTTCCTCTTCCAGCCTCATCAAATACATAACTCTCTTCTCCAGAGCATTTTGGAAAAAGGAATCCTCAATTACAGTTTGAAGCTTGGCTGCCGATAATTCCAAGGGTAAAGAAACTTTTGCACCAATCCCATACACCTTCTCAAATGGTGCCATTCCAATGGCTCTTTTGGGGGTAATTCTATCTGCCCATAAGGCTTCATATACCTTTTTATGCAAGTTCCGAGCATTATCGTCAACTAATTTCTTCATGATGGCTACCAGGTTCTTGTTGCTTGATTCTGCCAACCCATTACCTTGCAAAAAGTAATCAGAAGAGTGTGAAAGAGCGATTTGATGTTCATAGCAGAACATAGTCAATTATTCAGAGGAGAAACACGATGCATTATCTGCAACAATCTTCTAAGGGACCCCAAAACAGACAAGGATGCAATCTTTGAGAAAATTACATACAACCTCTGAGTTCGCCTTCTTAGTGGGAACAACCTCCACCCACTTAGTAAAATAATCTATTGCTATCAAAATATACATATGACCAGCACTGGAATGAGGATTTTTTGTACCAATGAAATCAATACCCCATTGTTTGAAGGGTTCCTCTACTACCACGGGCCTTAAAGGTAAAGCAGCTAAATGTGGTTTCCCATAAAAGAGTTTACATTTTTCGCATCCCTTCACATAAGTATATGCATCATGAAACATACTGGGCCAATAAAAGCAATTTCTTCAAAATCTTAAAAGTGGTTACAGAGGATAAGAAATGTCCACCACAGGCTTCACCATGATAAACTTCCAGAAGCTTTCGCTACTGAGGCTTATCTACACACCACAAATAGGTACCATCCAAGCCTCTTTTGTATAGAACATCTTGCCAGATAACATACTTTGCTGCTTTTAACTTGAGATTCATTTGTTCTTTAGTTGACAAATGACTCGAACAACTGTCATAGGTCAAATAATAGGCTACATCAAAAAACCATGTATCTTGCAACCCAATGAATGTTGGCAAATGCACACTCCAATGAGACATTGTAGGTGATTGAAGGTTTTGTTATTGATGGCAACCTTACAATCCTATGACACCGGCAAGGCAATCCACTGGCACACAGACCACCAGCACCGATAGTGAAAGGAAGCATACCGACACAGAAGCCGACAAGAATTTTGTTTATTATTGTAAAATCATTGTAAGCCGACTCGAAAAATTGTAAAATGACTCATATATATAAGAGATCATTTTAGAACAAATAAGTAAGTATGAAGGAATGTGATTAGGCAAAATAAGGCAGACCTATTATGCGAATTATAGGTTAAGGGTTTATGTATGAAGCAGAGCTATAAACCGGTATTGGATCTAGCATAGTAGATGCTATTTTGAAGTAGTACAAGACACTGGATTTATATAATCCATTTTGTAAGTCAGTGAGACTTCCCATTTTGTAATTGAGCAGTGAGCTCTAGGCACTTGGCCCCTCTTGTAGTAGTAATATTCTCTTATTGGCCAGTAAGTGAATATTGTGGGTCACAAATCCCACTGAGGTTTTTCCCACACTAGGTTTCCTCGTTAAAACTACTATGTTATGGTGTGTTTCTTATGTGGTTGTTGTTATCTTTGTTTACTACATTATTTCTTGTTTACCGGTATACAATATTAATATGCTTTACATGTTTTCAGTCCAGAAAATCAATCAACTGGTTAGATACTGATTCACACCCCCTCTCAGTATCTGTGGGAATCCTAACAATTGGTATCAGAGCTTGGTCCTCTATTTTCAGAAGCCTAATAGCTTGAGGAAGATCTTGACACCGGTAGAGATGGAAAACCTGATGAAGCAATTAGAAGCAACTCTCTCAAACCATGATACAGAAAAATTGAAAAATATCAAACTTGAAGATGATCTAAAAGCTGCACAGGATATCATTCAAGATCTTCAAGAAAATATTACTATTTCAAGAAATAAGAGAAGAGAACTTTGTGAAAAGATGCAAAATGAGAATGATGAAAAGGAAACTCTTAGTGATCTGATGAATAACCTGAAACAAGAAAACATGACAACAAAGAATGAGATGCAGGATATGACTATGAGATTTTGTAAAGAAATTGAAGATAGAAAGAAGAATGAAGAAGACTTGACTAGAAGACTGAATGATGCTGCAAATGAAAACACAAGACTTAGTTATGAAAATGATATGTTGAAGATAGATTTGATGCATGCACAAAATGACTCAAATGAATTCATGAGACAAAAAGGTATCTTGGAAGGAGAACTGGTTACTGTAAATCAACATGAAGAAAAATTCAAGAAAAGCTCAGAAGAACTTGGTGACTTGTTGAAGAATCAGAAACCTAATGGTGACACTTGTGGACTTGGCTTTGAAATTGGTGAAAGCTCCAGTACTGCAAACACATAGGATCATGGCAAACCGGTAAGACAAACTACTGCTTATAAATTCAATGGAAAATGCTTTAACTGTAACAAGTATGGTCATAGAGAAAATCAATGTAGATCTAGAAATTATTAGAATACCAATACACCCACCGATCAATGTTCAAAATGCAACAAAGTTGGTCATAATTCTAAAAATTGCAAAATGAATGTGAGATGTTATGTTTGTGGAAGATTTGGACATTTATCTAATCAATGCAGAACACAAACCAACATAGGTTATGGGAAAGCAATTCAAAAAAATAATGTGACTTGTTATGCCTATAACAAAATTGGACATATTGCTAAATTTTGTAGAAGCAAGTCCTCACTGGTAAACAACAATGGTGCTAGTTTGAAAGGTAAAGAAAAGGTTGAAGAAGTAAAGTAGAAATTCTCAAAATAATGGATCAGGAAATCAGAACTAAATGTTGATTGGAGTACTCCTCCATCGGCAGAACAGAGTAACACTCCACCGGTAGAAGAAAGTAACACTCCATCATTAGGAGAGTCTTCATCCAACTGAAGAAAACTTCTTTGAGGGTTAAGCAATCAAATATGAAACATGCTATTATTCCCTCGGTTGATGGTGAGAAGTTGAAGTTACTTCTATACCGGTAGATAAGTTAAGTGATTACTTAACTGACAAACATTAAATGTGGTGGTTGACAAAATTAACATTATAAATTAGTGTTTTTGGCTCCATTCTACTTCACTGAGCATTCAAAGATTCGAAGAGCATGAAAAATCCGAGCAAAGACATTTCGAGCAAAGTAGCAAAGCAATTCAGCAAACAATCATTCCTAAGGTAGAGAAAGGTATTTACAATCATGGCATCTTCTTCTGTACCTAAATTCATAGCAAACCCTACAATAGTCAAAGTAATCAAACGCCCTAGGCCCATATTTTAGTTAGTTCCTGAAATAGCTAAAAAGGATGATAATGTTGGTGCATTTTCTCAAATTCCCAAAGGTGTAGTTTTTGCAGAAGACCCTAGAATGTACATTCATTGTCACATAGAAGAAATAGGTAATGAGGAAATTATGAACATGTATAAGATTGTAATTTGTGATGATTCTGGTAATGTGAAACCTGAACACAAAATAGTCGAAACCCTAGGATTCATTGAAATCCTCAGTATTCCAGAATTCCCTAAGGATGTTATAAGGATAGTTTTAAGCAGGGTTCATGGTGAATTTTTCTGGCTAGATTTAGTTCACAAAATAACTAAAGAGGTAGTAAAGGTTGTGACAGGTTTACCCTCCACCGGTAATAGACCTAATAAGACAAAGAAGGTCTCAAATGACCTAGTGACTAACCTAACATGAGCAACATCTGACAAAAGATCTTTAAGAGTGAATGATGTAACCGACATCAATGTTAGATTCATTAGCATGATTTTAGGGTATAAAAAAACACATGCAAATAGGTTAAACTCAATTTCTAGTTTATGCATAAAGAGTTCTTATGACATGATCAATGATAAGCAAAAATTGATGTGTGTGAATGGTTGAAGGATGAACTAATTGACAAGCTTGGAAAGATCAAGATAGACAAAAAGGGGACATTTAGATTTGGTAACCTACTTGTCTGTTTAATGTTGCACATAACAAAACAAGTTCCTAGTATTGGGAACAAAAATCTAGGTTTTAACATATCGGTAGGTAAGCAACTATCTGATTTACTGCACTACATGGGTGAAAACAAAGAAAAGAATATAAATGAGTACTTTCAAGCATTAAAGGCCCGGATGAATACTAGAGTTAGACTTTCACAAGCAATTGTAGATAAGTATAACGATGACATATCCTTTGTTATTAAGAAGGATGAGTTTTGGATGGAGGCAGTTGTCCCAAGAACCATTTGGGTTACTGAAATGGGTTATGAAACTGATGACAACATAATTGAAACATATGCAAAAGTGCTTCTGGAAGCACCTAAGGAACCAAAGGAAGAGATATTTGCCAGTGCTGAGACTATTGAGAATCAAATTCAATCAAAGAAAAGAGTAAATAAGGTAGAAGCAATAGTAAGAAGAGGATCTAGGCAAGCAAAGGCTATCAAAGAAGATGTACTTAAACAAATCGGTATCACTGAAGAAGAGTTACAAGCACAACAACCAGAAACTCACCTTTCATCGGTAGAAACTTCTTCAGAAAGTGACATGCGAGATGCATTTAAAAGAGTTGTGAGGAAAAGACAACCTTCACCGATATCCACACCTTCACCTAGAAGAACCAAACAAAAACAACATGCAGTAAGGCCCCCGGCTAAGAAGATAACTCCAAAGAAGAAAAAGTTAACACCAAAGAAAAAGACTCAACAAAATATTGCTCCAATTGACAAACTACTAGATGAAATAATAGAGGATGGATAGCTGAAAAACATCAACAAACTATATGATACATTATCAGTAGATGACAAGGAGAAAGTTGAAAACAATGTAATTCTACACTTGGATATCTATAAGAAATTTTTGATGCAAGTTGTAGATGAAGTACCAGTAGAACTATTTAAGAGACTTGAAGCTAGAAGGCAAGCTGTTATAGAGCTTGACAAGAAAATAAAAATTGAGAAACTACTTGTTGTTTATCCTGTTAACTCACCAAAGGAGATAGATGATATGATCTCAGAGGTTAACTGGACAGTATTCTCAACTATGCACCGGCATGTAGCACTTATGGTTGGTAGAGTAAATGAGGTTGTAGAAGAAACTACTAATGCATGGGACATATTCCTTGTTGAGAAAGAAAAGCAGGAAGAGTATAGAAATCCTAAATCTATCAAAGTATATCAGAAAGATAAGGATAAGGGTAAAGGCAAGGTTGGTGGACCTCCGAGCATAAAAATAAAAGATAACTTATCCCTACCACCTCTGAATACTCCACTGGTAGTTACAACTGAAAGTCAACCAGCTAATGAGAGTATGGAGATACCACAAGGGGACACTAATCCAAACTCTGAGGTGTTATACACAGTTGACATTGATACTTAGAAAGTTAACATTGTGGTAGATAAGGACACAACTAAAAAGATAGATATCGCTAGTGAGTCACCGATAACAAATAACACAAAAGGTAAACCGGCAGATGGTAACATAGAACAACAAGCAAAGCAAAAGGCTTCATCATAGGGATAGGTTCACATAGAGTCAGTACCACCGACATCAACTGAGCAAGACAAACCTTTGCTTAAGGAAATGGAAACACAAACTGACCTACCAGAGGTCACCACAAGAAAGGATATTGCTCCCACCGACAGGATACAGAGTGTTGGCACTTCAACTGCAGGATTCAAATCAACTAATGTAACAAAAGTTCTTTTGGACTCCTTAAAGAAAATAACAGATTGTAGCTCACAAGCATACAAGGCTATAGATGATACAATTCCAATTCTGAAGATGATAGCTCCAAAATGTAATGTAGATAATAAAGATTCTTTGAGTCAACTTGACACTTTGTCTAAGTATATTACTGAAAACACTGTGATAGTTGAACAAATAAAAGAGGAAGCATTCAAGGAGAGATTAGAGAAGGAAAAACACAAATTCTTTGAGGAATAAATAAAGAAGTGTACAAGGCAGTTTGACACACTTCTACCGAAATTATGTAGCACATTAAAGGAATTCAAAACTTTGTACAGAGATACTTGTAAGACTAACTTTTTGACAGTTGATATAGACAAGAAGATCAGCAAGATACAAGAGGAAATAAATCAACTAGCTGACAATTTCATTAACTCATCTGATTCATTATCAGTTTTTGAGCAGAAGATAACAGGTCTTGATGAAGAACTATTAAAGCTGGAAAGAGAAAAGGAAAGAATAAAAAGTAAGGCTAAAGATCTTAAATGGAGAATAAGTCCACAACTAGACTACCTCGCCACCTTAAGGAAAGAAACATCTAATGCCCTGATTCAAGGACAGAAAACACCAGTAGAGCAAATGCAACACCTCACTGGTATAGTTTAGAGGATAGAGGCCGCAATAAAAGACAGTAAAAAGTTCATTGAGAGCTTGAATCTAGTTTTGGCAGACCTTTTTCAGACTGTAACCAATCGGTTACAAGGATGAAGCTGGAAACCACACTCAATTGACACTTTGACAACCTTTGTGATTGATGCCAAAGGGGGAGTAGTGGTATGAGAAAAATCAAATAACTTAAGGATCATCTACTCAGGGGGAGGACACATTTTTGGTAACAATTTTTGGACTTAAATTTTTGGATACACTTCTGAATTTTTCTCATGAATGTTGCCATCAATGCCAAAGGGGGAGATTGTTGGCAAATGTACACTCCAATGAGACATTGTAGGTGATTGAAGGTTTTTTCATTGATGGAAACCTTACAATCCTATGACACCAGAAAAGCAATCCATCGGCACCAGAAAAGTTAGATTCTACACCGGCACACAGACCACCGGCACCGGTAGTGAAAGGAAGCATACCGGCATAGAAGCTGATAGGAATTTTGTTTGTAATTTATTTTGTTTATTATTGTAAAATCATTGTAAGCCGACTTGGCAAATTGTAAAATGACTCATATATAAGAGATCATTGTAGAACAAATAAGTAAGTATGAAGGAATGTAATTAGGCGAAATAAGGAAGACCTATTATGCGAATTATAGGTTAAGGGTTTATGTATGAAGCAGAGCTATAAACCGATACTGGATCTGGCATAGTAGATGCTATTTTGAAGTAGTACAAGACAATGGATTTATATAATCCATTTTGTAAGTTAGTGAGACTTCCTATTTTGTAATTGAGCAATGAGCTCTAGGCACTTGGCCTTCCTACATGTGCAGGCCCCTCTTGTAGCAGTAATAATCTCTTATTAGCCAGTAAGAGAATATTGTGGGTCACAAATCCCACCGAGGTTTTTCCCACACCAGGTTTCCTCGTTAAAACTACTATGTTGTGTGTTTCTCATGTGGTTGTTGTTATCTTTGTTTACTGCATTATTTCTTGTTTACCGGTATATAGTATTAATATGCTTTACATGTTTTAAGTCCAGAAAATCAATCAACCGATTAGATACTGATTCACCCCCCCCTCTCAGTATCTATGGGAATCCTAACAATGAACACAGTCAATGGTGGCTCTTTTTCTATCTCCATCTCATTTTCTATTATTAATTTGCATAAGCCTTGTGCTTTAACTATCTTTGTAGGATGAATATCTAAATCATATTCCTGAATTTTGGTTACCCATGTTTCCCTTTTATTGAGCCCAACTTCTTGCTAAGTCAAAATACTTTTCACTGCAGAATCTGGAACAAAAACCACAGAATGAGAATGCAAAATATAATATCAGAATTGTTTTATAGCGTTAACCACGGTGAATGCTTGTTGCTCTGAGAGAGAATACTTAAGCTCATGCTTCTTGAGAGGAACACTCATGAATGCTATAGGTGCTTCAATCCAAGATTCATCCACCTGTAATAATATTCCTGACATTGTATGTTCTGAGGCATAATAGTATATGACAAAATCCTTTTTAAAATCTGGGTTAATGAGAGTTGGCACATTGGCAACTGAACTCTTGATCCTTTCAAAAGCTTCGTTGGCTTCATCAGTCCATTTAAAAGGATACCTCTCACTCAATAAGCTAATGATATGTTTGGTAGTCTATACGAATTTGGGTACAAACCTTCTTAGGAAGTTCACCTAGCCAAAAAATAACCTTACTCCAGTTTGATTTGAAGGTAGGCTGAGATGTTGAATTGCATTGACTCTATCAAGATCAATCTTGACACCTTCTTTCGAAATGATATGCCCCAATAATTTACCCTCAGTTACACAGAAAACTGACTTCTTTGGATTCAGGGAGATACCATGTTCTTGGCAACGTTGTAGAATTGCCCTCAGATCTTTGAGATGGTTCTTCCTCTCTTTAGAAAACATTGTCAAGTCATCAAGGTAAACAATAATAATTCTGTCATGAAAATCCCTAAAAGAAGAATCCATGGCCCTTTGAAAAGTGGCTCTGGAATTAATCAAACCAAATGGCATGTGATTATATGCAAACGTTCCCCATGGAGTGTTGAATGGTGTTGTTCATTCTTTGGGACACTAACTTGATTGTAACTAGAAAAATTGTCTAACATAGACATCATTTCCGACCCAGCTACTGTCTGCAAAATATGATCCATATTGGGTAGAGCATAGTTATCTTTAAGACTTGTCTGGTTCAAATTGTGCAAATCTACACAAATCTAAATTTCCCCATTCTTCTTCCTCACAGGCACTATATTGGCTACCCAAGTAGAGTGATGAATTGGATATATAATTTTGGCTTTAAGCATTTTATCTACCTCCTTGAAAATTACATCTGCCATAATGGGATTGAAATTTCTCAGTTTTTGTTTGAAAGGAGAAACAGCAGGCTTCAACGAAATTTGATGTTGAAATTGTCCATTCCTAAATTCCTTCAAATCATCATAAGACCAAGTGAACACATTGATGTATTCTTTTAGTAACCCATTAAGTATCTGTTTTTCCTCAGAAGAACAACATTTGCCAATTGTCACCATTTTAGGATTAGATTCATTACCAAGATTAATCTTTTCATAGCCTCCTTTTCCATCATCATCAGGGGATTTCTTGCCAGTGAACCATCATGATGAGTCAAAAACCTCTCTAGATTCACTAATCCTTTCGGAATTTTGTTCCCTTTCAGCTGAATGAAATTCTTATCAGAATTAATACCCAAGTTTGGACAAAATTCCTTGCAACTATCTTCAAAACCTTCAAAATATGATTGGACAAATGAATGGGTGCACTCTAGAAAGTCTTTAATCCGAGCATTTGTAACAAATACTTGCCAATGATTCATGTTGTTAGGGACATTAGGCCTATAAATCATTTCAATCCTATAAGAATCATCCTTAACGTCTGGGTGTGGTAACAAGAGAGAAGCTGAAACGGCCAATGAATCTACCCTAGACTTTTGCTCTCTTGGTGTAGCTTCAAAATGGTTCAATGAGTTCATGGGGTTCAAACAGACCATTTAAACTTGGTGTTACAGATTAAAAGACAACTTACAAATGGATTAAGGATTGAACCAAGGAAATTCTAGAAAGATAAGGACTACAAATAAAATTTTGTAGGGTGACTTACTCTTGCTATGGATGATAAATGATGAGATAACAAGAGGCCAACAACTTTCATATCTCCTATCACTTCTGACTCTGATGCAAAGGATAATCAACCTCTTGCATTTAGAAGGGTACAAAGGAAGAATGATAACAAGCCTTTGGTAGAAGAGAAGAAGGTGGAACCAAGGAGGAAGCTAGTAAGAAACATAACAACAACATCCACACCTCCAGAAAGGAAACCTACTCAAAAGAGGAAGCCTGCTTCATCCGCTCCTGCAACCCCCAGCAAGAAGAAGAGTAAGAGTGATGAAGCAACTAAATCCGGTAATATGACTTGTGCAAAATTAATAGATGACATAACTAAAGATGGAATTTTGAAGAATGTGTCAAATTCATATGAGCATTTAGATGACAATGAACAAAATGAAATAGAAGAAGCAATTTTGTTACATTTAAACATATATAAGAAGGTTTTGGTAGAGATTTTGAAGGAAATTCCTTTATCATTGTATAATAAGTTAGATGCAAGGAGATTAGATGCAATCAAGAGGGACAGAGAGATTAAAGAAGTTGAACTTTTAGGCATTTGTGGTACTATAAATAATGAGGAAATGAAAAGATGTATAGAAGTTACAAAACAATCTTTAGTAGCAAACCCCAACAAATAAGCTTAATGATGTGTAGTGTCAATGAAATAATAAATGAGACCAGAGATGGTTGGGCTAAATTCTTCCAAAAGAATCCTGATTTCCTTACTTCTCAAGAAGATTTTACTAAGGCAACAACTCCCACCATTATGGACAAATCTAAAGGAAAAGGAATTTTGGGAAGTTCAAATCAAATTTTGAGTGAACCAATAGATAAACCTAAAATTGATGAGAGTGTACAGGATAAACAAATAGAGACACAATTTGTACAATCTGAGCAAGGTAAAATACATAATGTATAGGATACTGATAATATTGTGGATAATGATCCACTGACAATGACAGATACCGCACCAAGTCGTGAAGCCACTAGTGCAAAAGAGGCTGAGATAAGGGATACACCGAGAGAGGATAAGGAGAAGAAAGAAAAGGAAAAGGAGACTGATAAAACATCCAGTACTAAATTGGCAGTTGATTCCTCATCAAAACTTTTGGCAATCGACACTTCTCAAGTTGAGAAGAAATCAATCAAAGAGATGAGTCCCACATAGCTAATGAAGGAGGGATCTGCACACAAAGAAATAATAGATCAGTCAATAACAGTTTTGCATAGATTGATTCCTAAATGTATGATTAAAAATGAAGCAAGCCCTTCCAGAAAGCTTAAGGCATTGACAGAACACATCTTTAAAAGCTTTCAATCATTACAATAGATTTCCGACCGGCAAGCACTTGAAAGATTTACTTTGGCTAAGAAAGCCACTTTTGACCAGATTATTGAGAAGAAAAGAGGAAGATTAGAGAGAAACTTATACTTATTGAAAATTCTTTGAAACAGGGTAATAATATCTATAGGGTCTGTTGTAATATAGAAATTCTTATAGCAAATGTAGATAAGAGGATAAAGGAGTTACAAGATAAGATTGCTAATATTGCAAATTCTTTTGATGGACTAACTTCACTTACAACATCTATTGATGGACAAATTTTGACTTTGGAGAACCAAAATTTTTCTTTTGAAAAGGAAAGAGACAAGATTATTCAGAGAGAAAGAAGTCTCAGAGGTTTGGTTAGTCCAAGATTGGATTCACTTGGTGTACATAAGAGGGAATGCGTGGATATGCTTGCAAAGCCCACACCGACAGAAGTCACTGAGAAAGAAACACTTACACATTTACTGAGTGGACTTGTATCCATATTTGAAACATTCAAAACTGGTTGGGATACCTATATACAGTTACTAGAGAAATCTTATCCACAAATCTTGAAATTGGTCAAGCTCCAGTAAGTAATGTATAATCATTCATTCTTTTGCACAGATTCCTAATAATTCTTTCATTGGTCTTTGGCATTGATGCCAAAGGGGGAGTATATGTATTTGAAAAATATGTATATAATCTTAGGGGAGGATATCAGCTAGAGAGTATATTACGAACATAGTCAATCAGCTCAGGGGGAGCATGTTTCAGTTCATGTTTTAGTTTCAGTTGAACCGGCATGGAATCCATTTTTCACATGAGTGTTGCCATCAATGCCAAAGGGGGAGATTGTTGGAAATTGACACTCATTAGATTCATATGTTGTAATTGATGGAAACAAGATTCTATAGAAGGTATATACCGGTAGATACCAACATTGGAGGCATACACCGACATTGGAGTAATCAAGGTCATCACCGGCACCGGCACCCACACTGGCATCCAACACTTCAGTGAAGCCGACATCAATTTGGGATCCAAAAGGTTTTATTTGTAAAATCATTTTGTAATTATTGTATAGAGCCGACATTGAATATCTTTTGTAATGTGTTGTAAGATGACATAAGGCATATCATTTGTAAAGGGTATATAAGTCAATTTATTAGGTCATTTTGAAATATGACAAGGAAGTAAAACTGTGTGATGCAAAGGATATGTATGTAGGTTATTTGTATGTGAAATTTATATCATGCAATGATCAGTAGATGGTCTGTAAAACATTCTTGGAGTAAAGGAGATACCAATAAAAGGGTTTAGGGTTTATGAACTGGAATAGAACAGAGCTATAACTGGAACTCTTTTTGGCATTGTATATGCATTTTATGAGTTCACCATTACTATTTTATCTCAGGAGAAGCTTGTAGTTAGTGAGACTCTTTTGTGTTTGAGCAGTGTGTCTTCCTACATGTGCAGAACCCCCATGCTATGTAATATCTTTCCTATGGCCAGTGAATTGACATTGTGGGTCACAAATCCCACTATGGTTTTTCCTTTTTGAGGTTTTCCACACATTAAATTCAGTGTGTTATAGTGTTCATTCCTTGTGGCTGGTTTATTTACTTCATGTTTTATGTTTCTTCATTTACCGGTTTATATGTGTATGTTATAATAAGGTAAAATCTTACATTACCTATAGAACACTGATTCACCCCCCCCCCCCTCTAAATGTTCTTGGATTCCTTGTATTCCAACAAAAGTATCATCTGACTATGGGTAGGCTTCCCACCATGGTTTTTCCCTTTACTGGGTTTTCCATGTACAAATTTTGGTGTTATGTGTTGTGGATGCATGGTATTTGGTTTATGATTTATGTTTATGCTTAATTGTTATATCTACTATTTCGGTATCTGCTTTATGCATTTCGATAAAAGGTTTTGTGTGCTTAAAGCTTCATAATCTACTGACAACTAATTCACCCCCCCCTTCCCTCTTAGTTTTCAACTAGTAATCCTAACAATTGGTATTAGAGCTTGGTCCTCTCTATAGAAACTTAACCCCTTGAGGAAGATCCTAAGGCGAATAATCATTGAACTTCAATTGCTTACCAGAAGGATAGTCCTAGGCTTGAAGGAACAAATTATAGAGTATGAAAGGTTCGGATGGAGACTCATCTGAGATGTCTTAGCAAGGAGATTTGGGAGATTACTGAGAAAGGCTATACTCCTTATGATCTGGCATCTAGCAATCTTTCTCCGACAAACTTGGATAAGAACATTGAAAATGATTGTAGGGCTAGAGAAGCCCTTTTGAGCGCCCTTTCTGATCAGCAATTAATGGGATTAACGAACAAATAATCTACAAAAGCTATATGGGATAAGTTGGAGACTCTAAATGAATGTGACCCTACTATTAATATTGCTAAACTTGATGGTTACCGGGTGAGATATGAGAACCTGAAAAATGGAGGAAGATGAAAGAATTACTACTTTTATGGAAAGAGTCAATTAAATTTTCATGGGAATTCAATGTTGTGGTGGATCTCTAAGAGAAGATGAGATTGTTTCTAAAGTATTGAGAGATTTTCCACCAACTTACAAGATGAAGGCTACTATAATTAATGAGATGGGAACAATGTCTAACACTTTTGTTAATAGGAATACTTTGGTTGGGAAGTTATCTGCTTTTGAGCTTGAAGAATTTGGTCCTCAAGGAGCTGCAAAGATAGAATCTTCTTTTCATGCATCTACATCATCATTTAGCAAGAGTGATTGGAAAGCACTATATGTGAAGGAAATAGAGGATATGAAGAAAGAAGATGAAGAGCTTGAGCAAATTGAAGCCCTATTTGCTAGAAGACTACCTAAAGGTCTGACGGGAAGTAAGTATGAAGGAAATTCACCTTTCAAATGTTTTGCATGTAATAAGATAGGTCATTTTGCATCTAGATGCCTTGAGAGGAATTCAAGATTTGAGTAAAAAGATAGAAGATCTTTTAGGCCTAATCATGAATATCAAAACAAGCATAAGTATAGGAGTAACAATGACAAAACATGCTACTATGCAGATGAGGAAGGTGTGATTGATGATTCTGATGATGAACCAACAAAACATTAACCTAGCAGATCTAGCAATGGAAAGGAATGGGTATTTTTAGATATCAAGGAAGATGCTTTGGAACTTGTCATTCATAATGAAGAGAAGGCCCTTGCTAATAAGGTTGAAGATAAGGATGAATGGGTGATAGACAACATATGTTCACATCATATGACTGGAGATAGAAGGAAGTTTCTATCTTTACAAGAATTTGATGGTGGTCTGGTTATAGTTGGAGATGACAAACCATGCATTATCAAAGGAAGAGGAACTATATCATTGGATGGTAACCATAACACTGATAATTTCTATTATGTTGAAGGTTTGAGGCATAATGTTTTGAGTGTAGGACAATCGGTGGATAAGGGATTTCAATTATAGTTCAAGGATGGAAAATGCAAAATCATCAATAGATCTAGATTGGAGATTGCAATTGGTACTCAAACTAAAGGTAACATATTTCATTTGAACTCTAGTGAGAAGACATGTTTGATTGCACATATTGTTGGATATGACATAAGAGGTTGTGTCATGTAAACTTTGATTGCATTGTAAAGATCAGTTCAACTAAGCCAGTTAGAGATATACCTAAGATTGTGAAGCCCTATAATCCAGTATGTAAGGAATGTCAAATGGGTAAGAAAGTTAGAACTTCTTTTAAAAGTATAAAAGATAAATCTAATGATATTCTTGATCTTCTTCATAATGAATTGTGTGGTCCTGCTAGAATAAGAATATTTTAGGGTGATAGATATTTCATGCTAATCATTGATGACTATTCTAGAATGATGTGGGTTACTTTTCTAAGGGAGAAATATGAAGCCCTTGAAAAGTTAAAAATCTTTAAATAGATGGTTGAGATAGAGATAGGGTTTAAGGTTAAATGCTTAAGATCCAATCAGGGTGGTGAATTCACATCCAGTGAATTTAACATTTATTGTGAGAAAAATGGGATACGGAGATAGTTATCTGCACCCTGGACACCTCAACAAATTGGAGTTGTGGAAAGAAAGAATAGAACAATCTTGGATGCAACTAGAACTATGATGATGGAAGCTAATTTACCTTATATCTATTGGAGAAAATCTATGAGCATGGTGGTATAGACATTCTATAGAGTTCATATCAAAGGAGACACCGGTAATACATTTTATGAGTTATGGTTTGGTCATACACCTACAGTTAAGTATTTTAGAAACTCTGGTAGTAAATACTATATCAAAAGAGATGATTCCATTGAAAATTTGATCCTAGATGTGATGAAGGAATATTTCTTGGTTATTCAAATGAAAGAAAAGCATATAGATGTTATAACAAAAGATTGTAGAGAATTGTGATGAGTGCTAATGTCAAGGTGGATGAGAAATACAAAGGTCAAATCAAAACTTATGAGAGAGAACTGGAAGTGGAAATGATCATAATTGAACCAGTAGCACCTGTACTGGAATAGAATGTTGAACCAATTACCCGAACAGTGTCACAAAATTCAATAGTAACTGAAGATTAGAGCAAGAAAATAGAAAGTTGGAAAAATCATAGGTATGTAAGGTTGAATCATTCATAAGATCAGATCATTGGAGACAAGAGAAAAGGAGTGATGACAAGGAGAAGGTTGACAGCTAAAGAGGTATGTTTAATTTATCAAATTGAACTGGCATCAATACTGGAAGCATGTAAGGATGAATGTTGGATGAAAGATATGGAAAAGGAATTAGATCAGATAGAAAAGAACAACACATGGACTTTAGTTTCTCAGCCTAAAAATAAGAATGTTATTGGAACTAAATGGCTTTTTAGGAATAAATTAAATGAAGAAGGACAAGTTGTGAGGAACAAGGCTAGATTTGTTTGTAAAGGATATTCTCAGAAGGAAGGAATTGATTATGATGAAGCTTTTTCTCTGGTAGCTAGGATTGAAGTTCTGAGATTATTTCTTTCTTATGTTGCCCATAAGAAATACAAGGTTTATCAAATGGATGTCAAGTGTGCATTTTTGAATGGAGATCTTGAAGAGGAAGTTTACATTAAGCAACTTGATGGATTTTCACTTTCATATGACAAAATCATGGTTTGCAGATTTATGAAAGCTTTATATGGATTGAAACAAGCCCCTAAAGCTTGGTATGCTATATTGGACAAATATCTTTTGAAGCTTGGTATCACTAAAGGTAATGTTGATAGTAACTTGTATTATAAGATCACTGATGATGACATATTGATTGTCAGAGTCTTTATTGATGATATCATTTTGGAGGTGAGGATAAGTTATGTATGGAATTCTCTAATAATATGAAAAATGAATTTGAGATGTCTATGATTGGAGAAATGAGATTTTTATTAGGTTTGTAGATTACTCAGGCTGATAAAGGTATTTTCATCTATGAAACTAAGTATACCAAAGAGTTGTTGAAGAAATTTGGTATGGAAAATTCTAAACCGATTGGTACTCATATGGTTACAAGTGAGAAATTGACAAAGAAAGATGTATCAACTTCGGTAAATCCTTCAAGGTATAAATATATAATTTGAGGTTTGTTATATTTCACTTAGACTAGACCGGATATAATGAATGTAGTTTGTATTGTATCAAGATATCAGAGTGATCCTAGAGAGAATCATGAGAGTTCGGTGAAAAGGATTTTTCAAGTATTTGCAAGGAACAACTAAGTATGGTTTATGATATCCTAAAGATGATGACTTTACACTATGTGCATATACAAATGTAGATTGGGTTGGAGATGTTGATGACCAGAAGATCACATTTGGTGGAGCTTTCTTTCTTGGAAAGAAACTTGTTCCATGGATCTGCAAGAAATAGTCATGTACTTCTTTATCGACTACTGAAGCTAAGTATGTTGCTGCTACTACTAACTGTACACAAGTTCTTTGGATCAAGAAAATGTTGAAGGATATAAGGGTAGATTGTAATGAGCTAGTAGTTATTCATTGTGATAACTTTGTTGCTATTGACATATCAAAGAATCTAGTATTTCATTCTAAGACTAAGCACATATCAATCAAGTATAATGTTTTGAAAGAAAAGGTGAAATAAAATGAAGTCATATTGGTTTATGTGAACACTAAAGAGAAGATTGTAGATATCTTCACTAAACCTTTTCCAAAGGAATCATTTGAGTACTTTAGAGATAGATTGAGGGTCTCTGCCTCTCTGATAGAGATCTGAGTTATGTTGATTGGGATCAGTCCGCTATGTATTTATCAAAGCTATTATTCATTTCAGATTGATGTGTTGGTCCTACTACTTAGGGGGGGTAGTTAGATGTTTGGTAAAGAGGTTCTATGATTTTTCTTTGATGTTTATGTCATATTTCTAGTATTGATGTCAAAGGGGAAGAGATATGTATATAAAAAATAGATCTTAACAAAGATATCTTTCACAGGGGGAGTTTGGTTGATTGGTTCAAAGCTTCATTGTTATATCATTTGATTGGATGTCTTCCATTAAGGGAGACCTGTTTAGCATTTCTTAGCACTTGGATGTTTTTCACATCTAGTATTCCCATCAATGCCAAAGGGGTAGATTGTTGGCATTTTGGAGGAAATAATTATGTGTTGCATTGATGTTTGTCATTGATGTCAACACTAGCTTCTTGGTTGTCTAGTGGGTTCAGGTAGAGTGGGTGGTTTGTGATGTTGATCTGTGGATTATCTCTAGTATTCTCCAATGTTCTGATTGTTGGTAATGGTTTGGATCAGCCATTCATGTGGTTTTGATGTGTGTCACATTCAGTTGGATCAGGATTTGGTGATCTGGAAGCTATCATTTGTTCTAATAAGTCTTTTGGTTACCAGTAAGGGTTTTACTGGCAGAACTTTATTGAAGATCTTTTGGTGGATTCAATAAGTGGTGCTGGTGTGGCTTCTAGAAGGTTATCAGGATGTTGATGGTTATCTTGTTCGTGTTCTAGTTGATTGGTGGTGTTTCATTTGGCTTATGGTGAACTATTTTAGGTCTTGTCTTAGACTATTAGGTTATGGATTGATTTATGTAACGTGTTAATGGATGCTCCTAATGCGTTACCGATTGGATTTATTGATTGGTTTATGTTTTTTTGGTTTTAGGACAACTTGGATTACCATTGGTTTTCGGGTTTATGTAATGGATTTATTGTATTATCTTTTGAGTAGTTGAACTAATTGTTTAGGTCCTAGGTTCATATATATATGATATAAGATCTCTTTGTAGATCATGGGTCATGGGTTATGGGATTATTTGTGTGTGAATAAAGTTATAATCATATGCAAAGGTTTTGGTCGATCATAGGTGATCAAATTGGGTTTGTGTAAGAGGTTTAAGACCTATGGCATTGAGCTTAACTAGAACTATACTCAGGCATAGGAGATGCTATTCTTGCAGTTCATTCTAATTTCTGGATTGTAGTCTGGATATTGCTCCTTTATGATGAGAAGTGTGCTCTAGGTTGTTGGCCTTCCTGCATGTGCAGGCCTCTTTATTGTAATCACATACTTAGTACAGAAGTATAATCTAACTATGGGTAGGCTTCCCACCTTTACCATATTTTCCATGTACAAATCTTGGTGTTATGTGTTGTGGATGCATGGTATTTTTTTTATGATTTATGTTTATGCTTAATTGATATATCTACTATTTTAGTATCTGGTTTATGTATTTTGGTAAATGATTTTGTGTGCTTAAAGTTTCATAATCTATTGACAACTGATTCAGCCCCCCCTCTCAGTTGTCCATCGATTATCCTAACAAAGGGTAGTTGTTCGGGTCAGTCAATTAGCTAGGCTAGTATTTGTGAAGGAAGCATGGCATGGGATGTGTGGATTCATTCTTGGTCACATGGAGTGCTTGATGATGGCTTTTTATAGCTAGGTTTTCAAAATCTTTCCATAGTTGTATTGTAGTGGACACATTATTGATAATACATGGTCAATGATGTTTTTGGAGGCTAGGTTTTTCCCTTGTGAGGGTTTTCTCAGGATATATCTTGTGTCACATTTTGATGGGTATGTTATCTATTCTTTGCATATGTCTTCTATGTGTTGATTTGATTAAGATCTCAACTGGGTTATGTGGAAATTGTCATAATGATGACTACAAGTTTCCTTTCAAGTGGTATCAGAGCTATATGGTTTTATGGTGTTATAACCCTAGTTGAAATCCATGAAAGAATGAAAAGACAAGGCAAGGCAAGATATATGGTTTTACAGGTTGTTATTACAGATCTATGTTATTTGGGTTTTCTGTTATGATGGATTGTTTGAAGATTTGGGGTTGGAAGAATTTTGGTCAATCTAAGGCATTATTGAAAAATGCTTTGAATGAGGGTTTTGGGGGTGAGATTTCATAAATGGCCCCATAGGAAAAAATGAACTCATGGATGGATTCAGGTTGGTAGGGAAACAAAAAATGATATATAATTTGCCCTAATTCGATGTCAGAGGCCCAAGTTTGAAAAATTATTAGACAGTACGGTTGTATTGCCTGCAATTTGGTCTCAGAAAATTAAAAAAATTTAATAATCCTGTCGAAATATATTATTATCTTGCAAAATAAATTAAAAAAAAAATTGTTGGGGGGCATGTTGCAAAAGTTTTATTAAAAAAATAAATATATTTTGTTTGACCCATGGGGGAGATAAAAACCCGCACCCCCACTGGCCCCCTTGTGTAGTCAGTAGTATTGCTTGTTGGCAAATGCACAGTCCAACGAGAAATTGTAGGTGATTGAAGATTTGGTCATTGATGGCAACCTTACAATCATATGACACCGGCAAGACAAAGATACCGGCACTGGCACCGACAGACTCTACACCAACATACAGAACACCGGTAGTGAAAGGAAGGATACCGACAACTTGGCCGACTTCAATTTTGTTTAAAATGTATTTTGTAATTAATTGTAAAATCATTGTAAGCCGACATGGCAAGTTGTAATTTGTCTCATATATATGAGATCATTGTAGATCATTGTGTAATAAGGAGATAGGCAAAATTATGTAGATCTAATATGCGAATTATTGGTTAAGGGTTTATGTATGTAGCAGAGCTTAAACCGGTATTGAACTTGGCATAGCAGATGCTAATCTGAAGCAATACAAGACATTGGATTAATATAATCCATTTTTGTAAGTCAGTGTGACTTCTTTTGTAATTGAGCAATGAGCTCTAGGCACTTGGCCTTCCTGCATGTGCAGGCCCCTATTGTAAAAGTAATATTCTCTTATTGGCCAGTAAGAAAATATTGTGGGTCACAAATCCCATCGAGGTTTTTCCCACATTGGGTTTCCTCATTAAAATATTGTGTTATGGTGTGCTTCTCATGTTGTTATTGTTCTTAGTTATTGCATTATTTTTGGTTTACAGGTACACAGTTTTGATATGCTTTTCATGTTTTAAATTAAGTAAATTTATATACCCGTTAGATACTGACTCACCCCACCTCTCAGTATCTTCAGGAATCCTAACACTAGTGTCGCTAGTACTATGACAATAGTATAGCCCCGTCGGGGAATGTCGGGTCGGCAGGGCCTTGCCTGTTGGTGCCGGCACCCCAGTTGGGGGGACCGGGGGGGGGCATTATCACCGCCCACTCTTTGGGGCCTAAATAAACTGCCATGTTTTAAAAAAAATTAAAAAAATTCCACCCAATTAAATTAAAATCCACAGTTTTATAAAATGAGAATTATTAAATATTTTTAATGTGGTGAAAAATAAATAACTAATTGCCACATTTCTATGTTGGAAGATGTGTGTGGGGCCTGACAAGAGAGTCCCGCCTAGAATATAATTTTAGTAAAATTTTGGAGATTTGATTTGTCCAATTGGACAATGTTTTTGGACTTTGGGAAAATGATTAATTTTTAAGTCCATGTATTCATCATATAGCAAAATTGGATGTTTTCTTCCAATTGGCATAACTTTCACTTAGGGAGTCTGTTTTTCGACTTCTTATACTCGTTGTAGAGGTTATTCTGAGAAATACCATTTGGTAGAGGTTTGGTTTAGTGAGTCTGTTGTTTTGATATGTTTTGGGAGCCTAGAAGCCTGATATTCACCATGATGTAGTTTTGGGCATATCTTTTGCGCACAGAATCAGCTTTTTGATTTCGAATAGGCGTTGGAGAGGGTTTTTAGTGTACTTTAGTTTGGTGTTGCTATTGTATCAATTTGATTATTATGGAGAGGTTTACATATTGTTATTTATTTGAGGACATGTTTCAACTTGGTTTGAGACTAGGAGTTTTATGTGGGTGACAGTTTGGATGTAGATGATGATTATGGTGTCATGGGTATGTAGGTACATGTTTTGCATTGACACGATATTGTCATGATTGTGGCGATCTAGTTTGATAATAGGAGGTTGTTCTTATCTCCTTGATTATTATTTAGTTCCTTTAACTACGATACTAGTTTGTGGACATGTTTGGCAAATCAGATTGGATGGTGATTTGGTGTTTGGGTCATGGTTGTCTACATGGATTATTCTATTTCATATCTCAGTTTACAGTTTACTAATGTGATGATGAGTTTGTATGTTCAGTGATTGGATCTACGAGTTATGTGATTGGTAGGTTTGAGCTCACCTATTCACTTGTAGTAGGATGGCTCGGATGTGGACTATCTATATCCACCAGGTTTGATTCATTGTGGTGCATACTCCCTAGTTGACCTTGTTTGTGGTCATCTATGCATTGGTATGGTTGTTTTGAGATGAGAGGATGGATGATGTTATAGTACTTGGATAGTTGGTATGGGACTTGTAGAATGTATTTGATCATGATGTCATGATAGCTTTGTTATTTATTTGATTACACTTTCAATGGGAGATTTTGACAGTGATGAGTTGGCGGTGTAGGATTTATTCCTGATGTGTGGTGGTTGTATCTTCTTGATATGGAGTTTATGGTTTACTTATTATTATTGACATTTCAATTGATGTGTGTAGACCTGGATGTTCTTCATCTAGGAGATGGTTACAATGATGTTATGGAGAGCTTGGTATCATGGTTCAGTGGGAGCTTGTAGCAGTGATGTGTATTCACCATGTTGGTTGGTGGATGATCTTCTTTGTGTGCAGATTTTGGAGAATGCCTTAGATCTTGTTGTTGCAGAAGGGTTCTATTGCATTTGTGGGAGCATTGTTAGGATATGGTTATCTTCATGTTATTTGAGGATGTTTACACCTTGAGGACTCACAGAGTTCTTGGTATAGATGTGGTTTTATGCTTTCATTTGACATGTTATCCTTATTGTTTGGATAGATTATATTATGTCATGGTACACTCTTGATGTGCATTTAGAGTTTTGGCTTTATATGATTATTTGATATGTTCATATGGAGTATGTTATCTCTTTGGTTGAGATGGTTGGATCATGTTGTTATGTTCATGTTACTAATTTGCAATTGGAGCTTTGACATTGATCTTGGATTCTTTTCTTTGTAATGGGTACGTGATCTTTTTATTGATACTTCATGATATTGTTGGGTTGCATTTGGAGTTTGGCATGGATTGATTGGTTATAGGTACTCATGGATACTTTTAGGATGTTGGTGATGCTAGTAGTCTCTTGTGATTAGAGGCATGTGTTGAGGTGAGTTGTTGTTTTAGGTGGAAGTCTGAGGAGCATTCACCTGGTTTATGGATTGAGAGGAGATTGTTCTTAGTATGAGTCATGATTACTTGGATAGCTTGATGAGAATTCTCATAATCACTCTTGGTCTACTCAATAATTTACTACTTGATAGGTATTTCGCATTTTTTCCTTTCACGTGCATTATGTTTATGCTTACCTTTCATAGATATAGATCTTGAGCTATCGATAGATGTATGGCATTGGGCATCTAGTTGTGCATTTTATTTATTATTATGATGGTGGTAGTAATTAAAATTAGTTTGGGGGATGGTTTATTGGGCACATTCCCTTGGGATTGGGAATGGATATTTAGTTTGATCTTCTTGGTTATGAGAGGCTTACATCCATGTTGATTACATGTTATATGTATTTGTTTGGTCCAAGGGACTGAACAAGTTTTTGGGTGTTGATATTCTTTTCAAGTGGGGTTTTATGGAGATCATACTTGACATAGTTTATCATTTAGAGGTGTGTGTAGAAGGGCATACTATAGGTTTTGATTCGCAGTGTCTCTCTCTTTGTTTTGGTTATCTTCCTAGATGTTCGTATCCACATTACATTGGATTTGAGGTTGTTTGGAGCTATATGCTGATTAGTTTGTATTCATGATATGTCATATGGGAGATGACATGGTGGTTACTTTATCTCTTTCTTTTGTTGGTGTGGAGAACATGGGAGAATGTTGGAGACATGGTGTGAGAGTGGTACTTGTAGGTTATTGGTTTACATGATGTTCATATTGATGTGGATGTTCTTAATACTACATGGTTACACTTCTTTGATATGTTGTTAAGTGGATTCATTTTTTATATTGACATTACCTATGCAGTGGGAGTTCCTTGGTCTATATACATGGTAGGTATTGCACTTGGGGCTTATGGTTGCATGTTATAGGTTGCATATGTTGATGAGATGTTATTCACTTGGTTTGTATGCCTTGGAGGGATGTATAGTTGATGTGTTAGCACTTGTTGTGGGTGTTATTTCA
This sequence comes from Cryptomeria japonica, assembly GCF_030272615.1. Classification (NCBI taxonomy): domain Eukaryota; kingdom Viridiplantae; phylum Streptophyta; class Pinopsida; order Cupressales; family Cupressaceae; genus Cryptomeria; species Cryptomeria japonica. The sequence goes on from NC_081413.1 coordinate 157,602,797, forward strand.
GCTATGTAAACAACTAATTTTGCATTGGATACCTTTGGATTAGTGTCTATGTTTAGATATTGCTTGGTGCAGGACTTATCGTTTGTTGCGACATATTATGTGGCTTTGGATGGTCTTTTCATGTCCAGTGGTATTGGCATGATGGAGGGTGGGAGCATTCATGTATGAGATGGTGGTCACTTTATTTATTGTTGTAGGTATCTTGATGGAGCACATGGAGAACTTGGATTCTATGATGGTATATGTGGGTGGAGAGATCAATCTCTTGTTCCTATGATAGATTACTTTTTGGCCCTTATGCAATGTATACAACAAGTAGGAGAATGGTGGGAAATGGTGTTGCACATCTTGCATAGTAATATTTTATTGTTGTATTATTTTATTATTGTATAAGGTGGGCATAGAATTATATTGTAATATCATATTGTATTGTTGCACCTAGATGGACATGCAACATGTAGAGATTCCCTTGTAATATTCTTGTAATCACTTGATGAGTTGTATTGACACATTGGTATTATTATATTGTATTTATTTAATATTGGGGAATTTAATTATGATGAAGTACCCAATATTAAATGTGAGTCAAGGGTAGGTAGGAAAAATATTATAATTTATTATCACATGGTTTTGATGTAATACCACTTGGTGGTTTTGTGGGAGCTTGTGTTTATAAAAACAACCACAAGAGTAGTTGTTTGGGTCGGTCAATTAGCTAGGTTAGTATTTGTGAAGGAATCATGGCATGGGATGTATGGATTCATGTCAAGGGTCATATGGAGTGCTTGATGATGGCTTGTTATGACTTGGTTTTCAAAAGATTTCCATATTATAACGGACTCATTATTGATAATACAAGGTGGATGATTCTTTTGAAGGCTGGGTTTTTCCCTCATGAGGGTTTTCCCAGGATATATCTTGTTTCACATTTTCATGGGTATGTGTATATTTTCTTTGCATTTGGCTTCTATGTGTTGATTTGAATAAGATCTCAATTGGGTTATGTGGAAATTATCATAATGATCGCTGCAAGTTTTCTTTCATTGATTGCACTTGAATTATCACATTTGATGGAGATTGGATTTGCATTCTCTACCTGGATGTCCTTGAGTGTTTGTGGTGCAAGAGCACCCCATTGTAGAAGCACAATTAGGATGTCCAAGGTCACTATCTGATTATATTTGTATCATTTATGACTTGTAAAGAATATATGTATGTATTTGAGTTCATTTTTATCCAATGGAGTCATAATGTAAGGTTACTTGAGCCATTTGTGTAAAAGTTGAAAAGTTGTCCATTTAGGACCTAGTGGGGTCAAAGAGTCAAAATGATATAAACATGCCATGAAAGGGCATAACTACTTGTAAAATATCATTTAAGGGTTATTTGATATGTTTATAAGGTTTTTGTCAAGTTTTGGGGTTATTTGTGAAAATGTCACAAAAAGTTGTCAAAAAGATGAAAAGTGGCAAAAATGCAATAATGCAAAATTGCATTAAAAGTTGTAAATGGGAAGTTGAAAGGTCTTGGAGGTAGTTATAACGTCCAAACTGACAAAAATTCTATAAAAAGGAATTGTATGGTCATTTCGAAAAGAAAAAAGGAAGAAAAGGAAGAAAGAACATTTTGATACATTTTGGTGCATTCTACTGTTGCTATTTTGATTGGCTTTCCAGTTTTTATGTTGGTTCCAGGCCTTGTACGACCATGTATGACCTAGAAACCTTTGTATATGTATAATTGATAGTTAGATACGTGAATTACCTTTCTTTTCCTTTTGGTTTGGAGTGATTATATTTAGAAATGAAGAAGTTATGGAATTTTTGGTGAAAGTTGTTAATTGCAGATTTGATATTTCCTGAAAACAGTCATGTTGCAGCATATGGTATGAAATCATATGTGATCATTAAGACCTCTAAATAGATTTATTAGAAAGATATGTGAATCCTCTTTCTTTTCCTTTTGGTGTGAGTCATTTTTGTTTATATTTGTGGAAGTTATGAAGATTTTGGTGAAAACTGGTTTTAAACCATCTTGAATGGAGTTGCAGGCAATGGTTTATCTTTATATAATGATTAAACCAGTGGAAAATTTAATGGATTGCATATTATGAAATTAAATCCATAAATGGTTCAATGAAAAAGGGTTCATCCAAACCATGAAAGAGGGAGTTTTGATTGAAGTAGATGACAAAAAAAAAAAAGACATCAAGAGAATCCAAAGAGACAAAGAGAAACAAAGAGGCAACATTGAAATTAAAAAAAAATGATGAACATTTTTTTTGGTCTAATTCTTCTTGTAGGTTCTATCCCTCATTTCCAAGAGACTTGGAAACTTTTGAAGGCCGGTAGTATGGTGTAGGAGCACCTCATTGTAGAAGCACAATCAGGATGTCCAAGGTCACTATCTAATTATATTTGGATCATTTATGACTTGTAAAGAATATATATATGTATTTGAGTTCATTTTTATCCAATGGAGTCATAATGTAAGGCTACTTGAGCCATTTGTGTAAAAGTTGCATAGTTGTCCATTTAGGACCTAGTGGGGTCAAAGAGTGAAAATGATGTAAACATGCCATGAAAGGGCATAAATGCTTGTAAAATGTCATTTAAGGGTTATTTGATATGTTTATAAGGTTTTTGTCAAGTTTTGGGGTTATTTGTGAAAATGTCACAAAAAGTTGTCAAAAAGATGAAAAGTGGCAAAAATGCAATAATGCAAAATTGCATTAAAAGTTGTAAATGGGAAGTTGAAAGGTCTTGGAGGTAGTTATAAGGTCCAAATTGAACAAGAGTCTATAAAAAAGAATTGTATTTTCATTCCAAAAATAAAAAAGGAAGAAAGGGAAGAAAGAACATTTTGATACATTTTGGTGCATTCTACTGTGGCTATTTTGATTGGCTTTCCAGTTTTTATGTTGGTTCCAGGCCTTGTATGACCATGTATGGCTTGGAAAACTTTGTATATGTATAATGGATAGTTAGATATGTGAATTAACTTTCTTTTCCTTTTGGTTTGGAGTGATTATATTTATAAATGAAGAAGTTATGGAATTTTTGGTGAAAGTTGTTAATTGCAGATTTGATATTTCCTGAGAATAGTCATGTTGCAGCGTATGGTATGAACTCATATGGAATTATTAAGACCTATAAATAGATTTATTGGAAATATATGTGAATACTCTTTCTTTTCCCTTTGTTCTGAGTCATTTTTGTTTATATTTGTGGAAGTTATGAAAATTTTGGTGAAAACTGGTTTTTAACCATCTTGAATGGAGTTGCAGGCAATGGTTTATCTTTATATAATGATTAAACCATTAGAAAATTTAATGGATTGCATATTATAAAATTAAATCCATAAATGGTTCATGTGAAATTGTTTTGGGATCATTTTGTTTTGTTTTTTGAAAGATATTTGATGCCTTATGTGGACTGGGCATGCACATGATTTGTTTGGGACAACAAAAATGGGTCTCAATGAAGCGGCCATAACTTTTAATCTAAACGTTGGATGTGGCTAATTTTTTGATATGTTGTTTTTAATCTAGTTATTCAGGGTTGACGAAAGGGATTGAGGTGTTTAAATATGGTTAGAAATTTATAGAGCTCTATGTACAGGTCTATCCAAAGGGACAACAAATTGACAAGTTTGATACCTAGATTAAGTTTATGTTTTCTTGATTGATTGATTGTTGAAGAATGATGAAATGTGCCGCTAATGAATTGTTATGATTATTAAAATATGGATGGATCAATATGATCCTAGATTTGTGATTGGTTTTCTAAGATGCTCTGCATCAATTTGCTTCATCCAGAGAACTTGTGAACAACATGTGACAGTAGCTATATGCTTTGATTCACCTATGGATAGAGAGATATAATATTTCTTCTTGGTGTGCCATGAAACCAAACTGTCACCAAGGTAGAAAGCTCCACCATTGGTTCTCTTCCTATCATCGATGCAACCTTCCATATTAGCATCAGTAAAGGCTTGTAAAGTAAAATATCCCTTCTTTGGATACCATAAGCCATAAGTAAGTGCTCCCTACAAATACTTGAAGATTCTTCTAACTAAATTCACATGTGATTGCTTTGGAGAAATGTGGAATCTAGCTACCATGCACATTGCTTGCACAATATCAGGCCTTGAAGTTGTGAGATACAATAGACTACCAATCATGGATCTATACAAGGTCTAATCTACACTAGGTGACTCATCAACCTTTCTCAATTTGCATCATGTAACCATGGGAGTACTAACTGGTTTGTTGTCCTCCCTTTGAAACTTTTTCAACATTTCCTTTGCATACTTGGTTTGTGAGATAAAAATTCCTTTATCTAACTGAGAAATTTGCAAACCAAGGAAATATGACAACTCTCCAAGCATTGACATCTCAAACTCGGATGGCATTTGGTCAACAAACTCTTTGTATAAGATGTATTTGTTGCCTCCAAAGATGATGTCATCTACATACACCACAACTATGATCATGTGGTATCCATCCACCTTAATGTATAGGTTGTTGTCAACATTTCCCTTTTTGAAACCTTGTTGATGGAGGTACTTATCCAATCTTGAATACCATGCTCTAGGCAACTGTTTCGGATCATATAAAGCTTTCTTCAATCTGTAGACAAAGTTCTAAATACTTTAGGATGCTCAATATAGACCTCTTTTTCAAGATTTCCATTCAAGAATGAAGACTTGACATCCATTTGATATACTTTGTATCCTTTATGGGCTGAGAATGCAAAGAACATTCCGATTGCTTCAAGTCTAGCAACTGATGCAAATGTTTCTTCAAAATCTATGCCCTCTACCTAAGCATACCGCTTGCATACAAGTCTTGCCTTATTTCTTATTACCTTGCCTTCTTCATTCATCTTGTTCCTGTAGACCCATTTAGTCCCAATGACATTTTTTTTCTACTGACCTAAGAACCAAATCTCATGTTTTGTTCTTTTCAATCTATAGTATGTTGGCATTATGTGAACCGGTATGAGGACATGATCACACTGTATGTTGTCATTGATGTCAATATGTTGAAGAAGAGAGAACTGGTATGTTACCAAGAACCAGTGTATGTGAGAACTAGTATAACATTGTGAACCGGTATACATGCCAAAGTGAAGTGGTATGTTTGTTCAAGGTGAACTGGCATGTTGCTATGGGAACCGGTACATGGAAGCTTTGTATGACTACCGATTGGTAGTCTCAACTTCAGAGTTTTCGGTTGAAGTGCTTCAAGCCTGTGTGACTCAGCCAGTGACTTTGTCTAATGAGTTAGCATTGTAACGAAGAATAGATCATGTTGCCATGTCAGCCTTGTGCACATGAAGGATCTTGCATGAAGGAGATTGTTCCTATCTACCTCGGGAATGTGCAAAGTCTGTAAATGGAGAAAATGCATGATGGGTTATCAGTTACCATGAAAGCGGTGGAAAATGAACGATGGAGAACATCTTGAGATTGGTTCAAGACTGTTGCATTTAATGCAACATGCTCAACGGTTAGGATTGAACCATTTGAATTTCTTAACCTAACAAGTTTAGGGTTTAGGGTTTATGCTACCGACCTATCTGTTTCCTATAAGGTCGATGTTGTGTTTCTTTTTGAGGTTGTTGGAAAAAGTTGTGTGTGTGTATCTAAGTGAAGAGATACATGATTCTTGCTAGACCAGAGGAGAGAAGTGATACCTGCAAAGTGTAAGTGTAGAAGGTGAAGAGGAGCTAAAGCAGATCTGCATTGGCATTGAGTGCTGTTACCAGATCATTGTAATACCTATTGATCTCTAACCACTTCAATAGTTAGGAAATCCCTTAACAGGGTAGCTTTAACCAGCTTACTGTAAATCCTTTAATAGGGTGACTCAAAACCATTGAGTTCTTGTAATCCTCTAGCAAGGTAACCTTTAACAGGGCTTAACCCTTAACCGGGTATTCTAGCCATCCCTTAACTGGGTGATCCCTAACAAGATCGGTTCCTAATAGAACCTATTGTATCAGTCTTTAACCGGGCAAGGCTCCTAACAGAGCGGACTTCTAAAGAGTTCAAAAATAGCTTGTGGGTATTCATCCCCATCGTGGTTTTTCCTAGTTGGGTTTCCACGTGAAAAATCTGTGTGTCATGTGTGGTATTATTCATGTGATGGTTTAAATGATTTGTGTCTGAAGGTGAATCATGTTGATCTAGCTATTTATATATTTATGATGATAGATTACCTATTCATGCACTAGGGTGAAATGGAAATGAAGTATTAGATTGTATGAAAAGATAAGTGTTAACCGATTTATGCTTGTCTTAGTTATTCTAGGTTTTTGCTGGTTGTACTCTGTTTAAGACCGGTGTTACTATTTGTCTGCCAAAGCACAGTGTCTGCTGACAAACCGGTTTTAGGAATGTTCTTTTGTCTATACTGATTCACCCCCCCCCTCTCAGTACTGATTTGGTACTATCCGTTCATCATTGAGTTATCAATTGGTATCAAAGTGTCCTCTAGGTCCTCTATGTTATTAGCTTATCTGCCTAAGGAAAAGATCCCAATCTAATGATGAAGAGGGAAGGTCCAAAGTTCAATAAAGATAATTTTGATATATGGAAAGATAGAATGAAGATATACATCAGAAGAATGGGTGCTCAGCACTGGAGCTATGTTGAGAATGCTTATGTTGCCCCTACTGGTACTCTCACTAATGACCAAAAGAGAGATGCGGGAAAATGGGCAAGTCATGGAAGCCCTAATTAGTAGTTTATCTAACATTGAGTTTATTGATCTCCAAGATAAAGTAAATCCCAAAGAAGTATGGGATACTCTTGAAAATATCTATGGCGGTGATGAGCATGTAAAAAAAGCTAAGGAAGAAAGCCTTAGAGGCAAGTTTGAAGACATGCAAATGGTTGAAGGTGAGACCATTCAATAGTATGGAATAAGAATCAAAACTATTGTTGGAGATATCAAGAGTGCAGGTGGTAAAATGGAAGATTCCACTATGGTAAGCAAAGTTCTGAGATCTTTATTACTGGTCTATGCAATAAGGGTTGCTACTATTCAGGATTTGAGATCAATAAACAAGACTAAGGTATCCCTAGACTCCATCACTGCAAAGTTGACAACCTATGAGCTAAATAGTTTTGATGGCAGTGTTCCAAAGACTGAATCAGCTTTTAAAGCTTCTACTATACCATCCAGAAAAGGAAAAGAAGCAAGCACCAGTGGTGAACCAAGATAGAGCAGAGAAATGGATGATGAGGAGATATTGATGGAATTTGAAGCTCTTCTTGCCAGGAAACTTCCTAAAGGAACCGGTAAATACAGAGGTAAGCTCCCTTTGAAATGCTTTTCTTGTAACCAGATAGGACATATTGTTGTAAACTATCCTAATGGTGACAACAAGGACAAACCAGAAAGGTTCAATAAATTCAAAGGAGGAAACCAGGGAAACTATTTTGTGGCAGTTGATGAAGGTGTCACAGATGAGGAATTAGAAGATGAAGAAAGTGGAGATATTGTGTTTGTTGTTGTCAAGGAAGATGTGTCAAACAAGAAGGCTCTTGTCTTCTGCTTTGATAATTCCAATGAGTGGATTATTGAGAGTGGCTATTCTCACCATATGACTGGTGACCAGAGAAAGTTTTTATCCTTGGAAGAGTATGATGGTGGTGTGGTTCGCTTTGGTAATGATGCACCATGTATGGTCAAAGGCAGAGGGTCCATCTCTCTGAATGGAAAGAGTAGTGCTGACAATGTGTATTGGGTTGATGGTCTCAGACACAACCTTCTGAGTATTGCCCAGCTAAATGATAGTGGTCTCACTCTGGAATTCAAGAATGGAGTGCACAAAATCAAAGGAAAAAATGGTGAATTGGTGGCCATCGGCATGCAGACCAAAGGTAACCTATTTTAGTTGAATGCAAATATCAATACATGTCTTATGGCCAAGTTTGATGATAGCTAGATATGGCCGCATAGGAGACTCTACCATGTAAAATTTGATAACATTATGAAGGCCAGTGAGATCAAGGCAGTCAGAGGGTTACCGGTGTTGAGAAAACTAGAAAATACCTTGTGCAGAGAGTGTCAAGTGGGGAAAATGTCTTCCTCAACCTTTAAAGGTAAACCTTTCACTGCTGACAATTTACTTGATCTTGTGCATACTGATTTGTGTGGTCCTATAAAAACTAGGAGTGTGCAGGGTGATAGGTACTTCATGATTCTCACTGATGACTACTCAATAATGATGTGGGTCACATTCTTGAAAGATAAGTCTGAAGCTTTTGGAAAGTTCAAAGCTTTTAGAGCATTAGTGGAGAAGGAAAGTGGTAAAAGGATCAAGTGCCTTAGAACTGATCAAGGAGGGGAATTCACTTCTAGTGAATTCAACAACTACTATGAAGAACATGGCATCAAGAGGCAACTGTCTGCCCCCTAGACTCCACAGCAAAATGGCCTAGAAGAGAGGAATAACCAGACTATGGTTGAAGCAACAAGAACAATGCTGATTCAAGGAAAGGTTGCTCACACCTTTTGGAGAGAAGCGGTGAGCACTTCAGTCTACACAATGAACTAGGTACTCATCAATAAAGGTAAGGATAAAACTCCTTATGAGTATTGGATCAGTAAGACACCTATGGTTAGCTACTTTAGAGTGTTTGGTAGCAAATGTTACATCAAGAGGAGTGAACACCAGAGAAAATTTGATGCAAAATGTGATGAGGGAATATTTCTAGGGTACTCCACCAAGAGAAAATCTCTCAAGTGTTTCAATAATAGGACTCAAAGAATTATGGAAAGCATCAATGTGAGAGTTGATGAAACCTCTGAAAAAACTGAGGAAACTGACAGTGAGCAAGCAGTAAATGAACCGGTTGTAACCTTTGGGGAACTGGTTGCCAGTCAACCAAGTACTAGTAACAGTGCTCCTGTACTAGTATATGTAGATGTTGATACTGATGGAGATGAGGATGAAGATGAAAAGAAAGAGGAATCTCTTAAGACCATTCCTTGGTATGTCAAGCTGAATCATGATCCTAAGCAGATCATAGGAGATAAGGATGCAGGAATCCTTACAAGAAGAAAGGTCAGAGAAAACTCATGTATGACCTCTGAATTTGAGCCTAAATCATTCAAAGAGGCACATAAAGATGAAGACTAGATCAAGGAAATGGAAGAGGAACTTGACCAGATAGAGAGAAATGGTACATGGTCTTTGGTACCTAGACTGGAGTATAAAAATGTCATCGGTACCAAATGGGTTTTCAGAAATAAGCTGAATGAGGATGGCATAGCAGTTAGAAACAAAGCCAGACTGGTGTGTAAAGGATATGCCCAAGAAGAGGGAAAAGACTATGGAGAAACCTTTGCTCCTATAGCCAGATTAGAAGGAGTTCGTATGCTTCTTGCATATGCAGCTTTTAAAGGATTCAAAATATATTAAATGGATGTAAAATCTGTATTCCTAAATGGTGTACTTGAGGAGGAGGTGTATATAGAGCAACCAAATGGGTTTACCCTATCTGAAGATAGTGACATGGTGTGTAGGCTACATAAAGCCTTATATGGTCTAAAGCAGGCACCTAGAGTATGGTATGAATGCCTACACTCCCATCTTGTGAAGATTGGATTCAAGAGAACAAGGGAAGATAACAATATCTACTTGAAATTTGAAGGAGATCAGATCCTAATCTGTGAGGTATTTTTTAATGACATTATCTTTGGTGGAGATGACAAGATGAGTCATGAGTTTGTAGATGAGATGAAGAAAGAGTTTGAGATGTCACTCATAGGGGAGATTAAGTTCTTCATTGGACTACAGATTCAGCAGATGAAAGATGGAATCTTTATCACTCAGTCCAAGTATGTCAAAGAGGTGTTGAAGACCTTTGGCATGGAAGATAGCAAACCAATTGGTAAACCAATGGTGACTAGTTGTAAACTATCCAAAGAGGATGACTCAACATTGGTTAATGAGAAGGAATACCAATCAATGATTGGTAAGTTGCATTATGTAGTGCATAGTAGACTAGATATTGCACATGCAATTGGCATTACTGCAAGGTTCCAGAAAAGTCCAAGAGAATCCCACTTGGTTGCAGTCAAGCGGATTCTTAGGTATCTGAAGGGAACTATTGATTATGGATTGTGGTATCCATATAGTAAGGATTTCAACTTGAAAGTATTCACATATGCTGATTGGGCAGGTAATGTGGATGACCGAAAGAGAACAACTGGTGGTGCTTTCTTTCTCAGTGGTAGACTGGTCTCATGCATGAGTAAGAAGCAGAGTTGTATCTCTCAGTCTATAGTGGAAGCAAAGTATGTTGCAGCTTTCATGAATTGCACTCAAACAATTTGGATGAAGCATGTATTAAATGGCTTCAAAGTTCTTGTATCTAAACCAGTAAGTATATTTTGTGACAATACTAGTGCAATTAACATCTCTAAGAATCCAGTTTTACATTCTAGAACCAAGCACTTTGAGCTTAAGTATCATTTCTTGAGGGAAAAGGTTCAAAACAAAGAGATTGCACTGGAACATGTTTCCAGTAAGGAGCAGTTAGCAGACATATTCACCAAGCCTCTCCCAAAGGCTACATTTATGTACTTAAGAGGTGAATTAGGGGTGCTACCCCTTTAGGAGGTGAACTAAAGGTATATTATCCACATCAGTCAGGTATTGCCAAGTCAATTTTTTTTTTTTAGGATTGATGTGATGAAGGATGCTACTCCTCGGGGGGAGCAACATAATGGAATAGAGAAGCTTGTGCCTCCACTTTGGCATTGTTGTCAAAGGGGGATAAGAAGTGAAGCAGAGAAGATATCTACAGAAATTGGGGGAGAAGATGTGAAGTGGAGAGATATCTTTGTATATTGCCATCAATGCTAAAGGGGGAGATTGTTGGCATTATGTGAACTGGTATGAGGACATGATGACACTGTATGTTGTCATTGATGTCAATATGCTGAAGAAGGGAGAACCGGTATGTTACCAAGAACTGGTATAATATTGTGAACCCATATATGTGCCAAAGTGAAGCGGTATGTTTGTTCAAGGTGAACCGGCATGTTGCTATGGGAACCAGTACATGGAAGCTTTGTATGACTACCAGTTGGTAGTCTCAACTTCAAGGTTTCCAGTTGAAGTGCTTCAAGCATGTGTGACTCAACCGGTGACTTTGTGTGATGAGTTGGCATTGTAACGAAGAATAGATCATGTTGCCACATCACCCTTGTGTGCGTAAAGGATCTTGCATGAAGGAGATTGTTCCTATCTACCTTGGGAATGTGTGAAGTCTGTAAATGGTGAAAATGCATGATGGGTTATCAGCTACCATGAAAGCGGTGGAAAATGAACGATGGAGAATGTCTTGAGATTGGTTCAAGACTATTGCATCTAATGCAATGTGCTCAATGGTCAAGATTGAACCATTTGAATTACTTAACCTTACAGGTTTAGGGTTTAGGGTTTATGCTACCGACCTATCTGTTTCCTATAAGGTCAATGTTGTGTTTCTTTCTGAGGTTGTTGGCAAAAGTTGTGTGTGTGTATCCAAGTGAAGAGATACGTTATTCTTGCCAGACCAGAGGAGAGAAGTGATAACTGCAAAGTGTAGGTGCAGAAGGTGAAGAGAAGCTAAAGCAAATCTACATTGGCATTGAATGCTGTTACCAAATAATTGTAATACCTGTTGATCTCTAACCACTTCAACAGTTGGGAAATCCCTTAATAGTGTAGCTTTAACTAGCTTACTATAAATCCTCTAACAGGGTGACTCAAAACCATTGAGTTCTTGAAATCCTCTAGCAAGGTAACCTTTAACAGGGTTTAACCCTTAACTGGGTATTCTAGCCATCCCTTAACTGGGTGATCCCTAACAAGATCGGTTCCTAACAAAACCTATTGTATTAGTCTTTAACTGGACAAGGCTCCTAACAGAGTAGACTTCTAAAGAGTTAAAAAATAGCTTGTGGGTATTCATCCCCACTGTGGTTTTTCCCAGTTGGGTTTCCACGTGAAAAATTTGTGTGTCATGTGTGGTGTTATTCATGTGATGGTTTAAGTGATTTGTGTCTGAAGGTAAATCATGTTGATCTAGCTGTTTATATATTTATGAAGATAGATTACATGTTCATGCACTAGGGTGAAATGGAAATGAATTATTAGATTGTATGAAAAGATAAGTGTTAAACAGTTTATGCTTGTCTCAGTTATTCTGGGTTTTTGCCAGTTGTACTCTATTTGAGACCGGTGTTACTGTTTGTCTGCCAAAGTGCAGTGTCTACTAACAAACCGGTTTTAGGAATGTGTTTTTGTCTGTACTGATTCACCCCCCCTCTTAGTACCAGTTTGGTACTATCCATTCATCATTGAGTTATCACAGTAGCTCTTCTTCCATAGCCTTTATCCACTTCTCACTTTTGTTGGCCTCATCATATGTTTTGAGTTTCATATCAGTCATAAGGTGAAAGTTTACTTGTTCATTGTTTCTTTCAAGTCTTCTTCTAGTTTGTACTCCCTCATTTTTGTTGCTTATGATCGGCTCTTCAAAGTGATTCTTTTGCACATATCTATTTGGAGTCTTGTTGGGTACTTCTTCTTGTTCGTTTTCAAATTTGTCTTCATCATTAGTAAGTGATTCTTCAATTTGATTTATTATGCTTTGTTTTCCTTTGTGTATATCTTCATCCACTTTTACATGTACCCTATCAATCACCTTCTTTAGCCTCTTGTTCAAACATTTGTAGGCCTTGCTATGAGTTAAGTACCCCAAGAAGATACCTTCATCAGTTCTTGAACCAAAGCTTCCTAATCCATCTTCATCTCTTTTAATGAAGCATTTGCTACTAAAGACCTTGAAATACTTGATAGAGGTTCTCCTATCATACCATAGTTCATAAGGTGTCATATTATTGTTCACCCTTAATTGCACTCTATTTAGGGTATATACAATAGTGTGTACTGCCTCTTTCCAATAAACATCAGGCATATTTTCTTCATTCGGCATTGTCCTTGCCATCTCTTTGAATATTCTATTTTTCCTCTCCACAAGAACATTTTGTTATGGTGCCTTAGAAGCTTAATATTGTCTTCTCATTCCATGCCTTTCATAGTAGTCTGCAAATTCATTTGATGTGAATTCACTTCCACAGTCTGATCTTAAACACTTTATCTTGTATCCACTTTCTTTCAAAAGCTTGTGATTTGTCTTCTAGGAAGGTGACCCATGTCATCCTTGAGAAATCATCTACAAGCAACATGAAGTGTCTTTCTCCATTTAGAGCTCTTGTCATTATAGGTTCACATAGATTAGTATGCACAAGTTCTAAAGGCCTTGTGGTAGAATATTCTTTTGTTTTGAGTTGACCTTGGTTTGTTTTCCTCTTTGACACTCATCACAAAAGGTGTGTCTTGGCTTAATGATTTGAGGTATGTGTCTTGCATACCCCGAGAAGGTTATCAAAATTTATGTGGCCTAGTCTTCTATGCCACAACCAACTTTTATCAACTTGTCCCATCATACATTGAGACTCAAATCATTCCTTAAGATTATATATATTGTCATTTGTCCTTTTGCCTTCAACATAATTTTTCCATTGCTTTCCTTTATAATCTCACATCCTTTGGAGTCAAATGTAAATCTATATCCCTTGTCACAAATTTGACTCGCACTCAGCAAATTATGCTTTAGGCCTTCCACATAGTACATCATGAGCTTTTAATTTTCCATCTATGGTAAGAGTACCTTTTCCTTTGATTTGGATTGATGAGTTGTCTCCAAATCTAACTAAGCCTCCATTAAAATCTTCCAATAAAATGAATTTATTCTTATCTCCAGTCATGTGATTGGAGCAACCACTATCTACTACCCATAAGTTTTTCCTTTAAGCATATAGGGTAGTTTGAACAATCAAACTTGACTCAGCTTTTTCCTTTTCCTTTTCTATCAATATTTGATTTGATTCTTGCTTCTTCTTTACTATCAAATTCTGATATGATTTTGTCTTTGGTTCCAAAGGTGACCATTTCTTCTTTTGTTTGGTATCTCTAAGCTTACAATGTTTTGCAAGATGGCCCATGTTTTGACATAGATAGAATTTTACATTCACATTGAATTATGAATTTGAAAAACTATTGTAGGGATGATATATGTTCCTCCTACATTCATAACTCCTATGACCATACTCATTACAATGATAACAAGTGATATTCATATTCCGAAGTGTTGCAAATGGATTTTTACTTTGAAAAATAGGAGACCTATGCATTAATCTACAATCAACAATTTTATGACCAGATGTATTACATTTGTAATAGTAGCCATGGAATCTAGGTACATACCACTCATTATTGAAGTTGTTTTTCATTTGTCTCCTTGGGGCAACATAGTTCGGTCTTCTTGAGTTCTTTCTTCTTATGTCCTTGACCTTGGTGAATCCTCCATCATCAATCTTATCTTTTCCTTTAGGATTAACATGCAAGTTCCTCAACTGATTTCTTGTAGCAACAACATATGTTATCTTTTCACTGAGCTTGTTGACAGTGAAGGTCTATTCACTTCCATTCTTACTTGAAGAGACAAACTATATTTCTTTATTTGATGAAACTTTACTCAAAGAGCATTGACTAGCATCAAATCCAATGCCTTTTTTATCCTTGAGTGTTTTTTGCTTGCTCAACATTTTGTCTAGTATATCAGTATTTCCCTCATATTTGATTCTCACTTTGAGTACACTTTTCACCTTTCAAGTTATTTTCTAAGACTCACAATCTCTTCCTCCAACTTTTGATGCTCTTTCTCCTTGGCTTCTAAATCTGATTTTGTTACTTCACACATTCTTTTTAATTCTTCCAACTAGTTTCTCAAATTAGAAATCATTTTCTTTGACTCTCAAGAGATTTTTTTAATAGCTCTTGTTCTTCGGTAGCATCATACTTGAACTTTTTGAAATCTTTTCTTACTTTTCTCAGTTCTTCAAGAGCACTTATAAGCTCACCTTCTAGGTCAACTACAGCTTCAACTTATTTCTCTTCATCACTACCAGCTTGAACATCATTTAGTACTCCTTATGCTATAAAGAGAATAATCTCTCTTTCTTATTCACTACAATTATCATCAGAGACACTCTCTTCATCTATGGCATCATCTTCAAAGGTGTAGAGACCATCTTTTTCCTAAAACTTTTTCTCCTTGGTTTGTAGCATTTCTTCATCTTTTCTTTACCAAAAGGTTTACTATTTTTCTTCTCATCTCCATCTTTCTCACCATATGGACATTTAGAAGCAATATTTCATATTTTACCACAGTTAAAGCACTTGAAAGGTAGCTTACCTTCGTACTTACTTGATCCATTTTTTATTTTTCTCACAAAGTTATCTATAGCAACATTTGATTCTTCTTCAACTTCTTTAAGAATAGCATCTTCCTTACCCTTTTTGGTAGTATTAAAGGGAACCTCTCTCTTTGACATTTCACCACCTACAGTCCTCATTTCATAAGTTGAAAGAGAGCCAAATAGTTTATCCATGGAGAACGTTTTAAGATCTTTAGCTTCTTCTATTTTAGAAACCTTTGTGTCATATTTTGAGGTCAATGATCTCAGGACCTTCTTGACAATTACTTCCTCTTTGACTTCTTCTTTGAGTCCACTTATGGTGTTTACAATTTCATCCACTCTCTGAATTTATTCAACTATTTTCTCTCCTTCCTTCATTTTAAGTCCTTTAAATTGTCCTCTAAGATTTTGTAGTTAGGCCTCCTTTACCTTGACATTCACTTTATAAATTCTTTACAACTTATCACATGTTTCTTTTGCAGATGTGCAGTGTATCACTTTGACAAACTCTATATCAAATAAGCCACTAAGATTGACATTATTTTTTTTAGAATTATTTTCATATTCTCTTTTAGCATCAGGGTCAGTAGGGGTTACTTGAGGAACAGTATAACCATTTTTCACTGACATCCAAACATCAAAGCCTAGGGAAGACAAGAAGGTTTCCATTCTTCTACACTAGAAGGCATAGTTGGTGCCATAAAAGATAGGTGCTTTAGAGGATGATGATTCATTCCTAGCCATAGTGTTCACTAACCAGAGTCTACCCGAGATGGAGAAATATTTTACTACAGAGTAAACTTAGGCTTTGATACCAATGAACACAAATGGACATTGAGAGGGTGGGTGAATCAGTGTATTTTAAAACTTTAAGTTCAGTGTGCAGATTTTAGAAATGTAATGCAAACATAGATACACATACATAGGAGAACATCACATAACACCAGATATACGAGAAAAACCCAATGTGGGAAAAAAATTGATGAGAATAGTTGCTAGAGTCTACTACGCCAATCCAGCCTCACAAGAAATCACTGATTACAATATGCTTTACGATGCCAACTCAAGGAGAACCAACCCCTAGTTTTATGAGATGCAACTCAAAGGAGCACCTACCCCTTCTCTAAGCACCCACTCAGAGATTACAATGAATATAGATACAAACACAAGTTAGACACCTTGCTACAAATGAATTTTTGTGGCACCTTACTGGTTACTCTTTTGTCTTTCTTCTCTTTGATTTCTGTACTTTTCTCTACTCTGCTCTCCTTTTGCTGCTCTTTCTTCCTCTACTCAACTTCTTGTTGCCTCTTCTAGTATTTTTCTTATGCACTCTATTTTCTAATCTCTTCTACTCTCTATCTCTGATTCTATAAAAAAAATCATCTCACACTCTCTATTCTCTCCCTCTCTCCAACACTCAACAGTTCTCAATCTCTACTTTTCTTGGTGGTCACTCCACTCACACTTCTTAGTGGAAACTCACTTATCAATTTCCTCTCTCTAGTGCTTCAAGTCTATCGTTGTCTCTTCAAAAACAACTACCTCTATCTCATTGTATTTACTGCTCTGCTCAAAGAATGTTTCTCCCTCCAAATTTGTATTAAAAATAATTTCCTATCTCTCTAAGATTTGGTCAGGAGCAGATTGGATTTTCTCTCTTGAATTGACCATATGCATTAAATGACTCTTCTCTAGTTTCCTAAACATTCTCTATACTAGATTGTTATTTTTAACAATCCAAATCTACCTCATAGATTTGATTCTGCCATTTTTTATCACCTCAAGCCCTCCAAAAATCTCCACTTGGTTTTCCATTAATGTCTTCTTCATCCTTTGTTGACTTACTTAGACATGATTGACAACTACCTCCATCAGATGCACTAACTCTGTAAATCTAATTTGTTCTATCCACCAAGGAACCACATGCCTTTACATTCTTTCTCCAAGTTAGATGGTCACGGTCAGTCAAGATCCATGTGGACAATCGGGCTACATAGGTCAGGTGAACTTCATGTTGTGGTTAACCTTCATGCTTTGCAGACATATCGCACTATTAGGTTGACTATAAATTCTTATGCCAATCCATTATGTCTTTTAGATTTCTCTTTCCACATGTTCATCGGCATAATTATCCCAAAGTTGCATTGCTCAAATCTCCATTGGCATAGTTTTAACTATCAATCAGACCTTGAAGTGTTATCCCAATATTTATCAGTTACCCCAATCATTCACCTTAACTTTCCATTCTTATCAGTGTGACTTACCCCAATGTAACACCCTATCCCTTCATTGGCATAACAATCACTATCGGGAAGACTTCTAGCACTTACTCCACCTTCACAGCCTATCCTGATCTCCTTGTGATATCTTTGGTTCCTTTTGTCGGCATGAGTTACTCTGATGAGAAACCTCACCTATGATTTTACTTATCATCATAATCTATCCCAAATACACTCTCCACGATGACACACATAATCACCACAGGTTACCCTGATTGCAAACCATTATGCAAAAATGACCATCTCAAAATAGTCATCACTATCAGTATAGGGAAAACATGTTATATTGATAGAACAAGATATATCAATGTCATAAAGTCGATCTCTCATTATCGACATATGTTATTCCAATGATCAAACTCTATGGTGACAACCTTCATCGGCATAGCTATTTCGAAATGAAAAAAATCATGCCAAAACAACACTTATTGGAATGACTATTACTATCATCATAGGAAAAATTGGTTAGGACGACCAAACAAGTCATTTCGATGGAACATAGTCATCTTACACTTTATCAACATAGTTATCCTGAAGCACTTACCCATCAGAATAGCTAACATAATTGGATTAGCTTTTGGATGTTATACCATCTATACAAACTTGTTCCAATGACTCAACTTGAACTTTCTTCGACATTGCTACTCCAAAATAGAGCTCCAAAGACCTCCTCCATATCAACATATATTATTCTGATGAACTTACCAAGAAGACTTCGCTTCATACTCTTTTATCGACATGGCTTGGTCTATCAGCATAGTATAAATTCTTTATTCCGCCTTCAATAGAAACTCTGATAGGTATCCTTAGTCTCCATGGTTGGCATAGCTATTCCGACACAATGATGTCAGAGTAGTTAAAACTATCGGTATAACACAAAATCATTATGTTGCCTTTATCAGTTGACCTGATAAGTGGCTCTTACATTGTGATCGATATTGCTATCATGATAAGATAACTTGATCAACACTTGATCAGTATTACTATTCTGATATGATAACTTAATCAACACTTGATCGGTATTGCTATCCTGATGTGTCTGCATTATAACTCTGCAACCTACAACACTTGTTGTTTCTCTGCATCCTTAAGACATTATTCTAATCTCTTTTTCACCCTGCAACTCTTGTTGACATCAATGACAATAATTCCAACACTTTCAACAATCTCCAATATACACAAGCACCAATCCATTTGTAGGGAATACATATGTGGCAAGCACACCTTTGATCCAAATAGAGATCTTGGCTCAACAAGTCCAAAACCTTTAGAAGAAGATGAAAAGTATGCAATCTGGATATGAGAAGAAAAACTATACCATGAAATATATACGCTCTTATCACTTTGATAGGACATTATACATGTTGCCATTCCCACAACATTTTGAGACTCCCGAGTTTGATAAATACGGAGGGAAAGGTGACCCCAGGGACAATTTTAGGGAATTATTCACTACATGGATTGAGGTTGTTAGGATTCCCAAAGATACTAAGAGGGGGGGATGAATCAGTATCTTGCCGGTTAACAGATTTTCTTAACTTATTAAACAAATTGCATTCCAAAACAGTGTACCGGTAAACCAAAAATAATACAATAAATAAGATCAATAAACACAACATAGAAAGAACACCATAACACAATATTTTTAATGAGGAAACCTGGTGTGGGAAAAATCTCGATGGGATTTGTGACCCACAATATTCACTCACTGGCCAATAAATGAATATTACTTACAATAGGGGCCTACACATGCAGGAAGGCCAACTGCCTAAAGCTCACAACTTAAATACAAAAAGGGAAGTCTCACTGACTTGCAAAAATGGATTATACAAATCCAGTATTATGTACTACTTTGGTTCAACATCTGCTATGCTAGGTTCAGTACCGGTTTAAGCTCATACAACTTCTATAAACCTTATTCCAAAATTTGCCTTAATATTCACATCTACCTATTCCATTCCTTCCTTTCTTTTTCAAATGATTTACAAGATCTCATACTTATATGAGTCCTATTACAATTCACCTTGTCAGCTTTACAAGAAGATTTTACAATTAAATACAAAATATAATAAACAAAATCCTGTCGGCTGGGGTGCCGGTAAACATCTTTGTCGTTGCCGCTTTTGGTGCCTGTGCCATAGGATTGTAAGGTTGTTATCAATGACAATACCTTCAATCACCTACAATTTCTCATTGGAGTGTGCATTTGCCAACAAAGGTAGTGCACAAAGACACACATTCGATGCTTGTATTCCCTAAGAGTCTTAGAGGAATAGCTTTAGAATGATTCTCACACTTGCCACCAAAAATTACATCATCAGGAGAGCTCGTTGAGAAGTTTATAACAAACTTGTCA
Organism: Cryptomeria japonica; assembly: GCF_030272615.1. Lineage (NCBI taxonomy): Eukaryota > Viridiplantae > Streptophyta > Pinopsida > Cupressales > Cupressaceae > Cryptomeria > Cryptomeria japonica. Next base: position 157,622,769 of record NC_081413.1, read on the forward strand.
CATACTATAGACAATCCAGTGACCCTAATAGATTTATGTGCTACAAACAAAGGGAAGGCGAGACATTCACTTCATTTTTTAAATGATGGTGATCTCTTCACTGCAGATGCCTTAGTCACATCCTAGAGGTGGAATAAGTGGATATCTTTGTTGAAAATCTCATTCGTCAAATTAAGTATTCACTATAAATGCAATGTCTCAGCACATTCAAGGAAACTATAGAAAATAGTTTAAAGTGTGAAAAAGTTCTTGTAGAGAAAGGAATTTTAAAGAATAATAAGGAAAGTGGTTCAACCAATAACATAAGAAATGAGAAATCAAAATACTATTCCAAAAACAAGAATGTGACAAATGATGGAGTCATAGATGCCAGTGTTGTCAACAAAGCTCAACCACTGGTGTCACTATAGGGACCAGTTAATTCCTTTGTGCCAATAATAGCAACCAGTCCCAAGATAACATTACAACATCAATTAATACAAATACACTAGAATCTAGTGACCCCAGACCTCTAAGGAACAATAAACCAAGGAGAAATTATACACCACTTGGAAAACCAATTGACTTAGCCCTTAAAAAGTTGATATAAACAAATGTAATAACTCTACCAAAGATCAAGCCATATGAACCAAGTCCTTTCAAACCAACCTGGTGGAATGAAAATGATTTTCATGAATACCATCGCACCAAAGGCCACAAAACATCAAGTTGTTATAAACTCAAAAACTTGATTCAAGATCTCATAGATAAAGGTGACATTACTGTGGATGCTAATAAAGGATCGACCAATATAGATCATACTATCTTTAATGATCATTTTATCAAACATGACAAAGGAAAGGCTTCCAATTTAGGGACACGAGATAATAGTGCAAACTACACCAAAGTAGTCTATGATTACACAATCAATGCAATCAGTGCAGGAGATGAGATAGTGACTACCATCACTGTTAGCCCAGGGAATCGGGAGTGTGCAGTTATTACTCACCGGTCAAAAGTCAAATTGCAAGGAGTTCCAATTAATCCTCCCCCACCTATTGGAAGTATTTAAAATTGGTTTTATTTTGTGCCCTGTCTGTGTATTGGAACTTAGGGTTTAGGGTTTTTGAAAAAGGGTTTTATGCCTGTCAAGGTTTTCCTTTGTTTTTCAAGGAAATGTTATGTTCCACAGTTGACTTATGATCACTAGTGACCTGATTTTAAGTCATCATCATAAGGGTCCTTTATCATTCTTTCACCGACCCTGTGTGCTAGGAATCATTTCTAGAATCCATTGCTTTAATTTTATTATATTCCTCAATGTTGCAAAATACCATGATTTGGCCTTTTAAAAATTTCCTAGGATGGCCTCCTCACACGATCATATTACCCTTAACAAGTTTCCACATGCTAAAATGATCCACTCAAGTGCTTGCTTGAGTACCATAATTGCACAGGACAAGCATGCCAAAAAAAAAACTAAGAAATGTTATCCCATAGGATTTTGAGTGAGAGGTCTCGACCATGTGGGATAAGGAATTTAGAAAGCTCAAATAATAAAACTTATCCCATGACACATTCAAAGTCATGATTAAGCCCCATCAGATAAGAAGGAGATAGAGGTAATAAAAGGATCTTTTATCCCATAGTCATTTCATAGTAGCAAAAGGCTTGCACAGGATAAGAAATGTTCACAAGAGTGGCAACCATTCTTAGTATGCATTGTGACCACTTGGGATAACAAAAGATAAGAAGAAGAGAGAAAGTCTTATCTCGTGGATACTTTGTGGCACCAAGATGCTCTCATGGGATAAGAAATGATAGAAATTCAAAAAGGAATGTTATCTCACAATTTTCCTAGGTTGACTAAAAGATGGTGCAGGATAAGGGTTACAAGCCGAGATCGAGAGGATCTCTTATCATGTGCGTTCCTGTGGGGATAAGAGATGGGGCATGTGATAAGAGAGGATAAGCTTAAGAGGCTTATCCTGTGAAAAGAAAACATACAAGGAAAAGCACCTTCAAGTGGGAGACATAGGGAATTATGAGCAACACGAGATAAGAGGATACTCAGAGGACATACAAAGAGCCTTATCCTGCGAGAAGAAACAATGTTGGTAAATGTATTGCGGGAAAAGGTGGCAAGACCTTATCCTGCGGAGGTGAAAGGGATGCCTCTAAGAGTCATGGGATATAAGGAGTGAGGTAAATACATAGGAGCCTTATACCATGGGGATAGTCAATATAGCAAAAGATGATGTAGGATAAGGAAGTAAGAAGAAATCCAATGAAAGATTATCCTGCAAAGATGGTGAAGGTCATATAATGATAAAAGAAATTTGAATAACATAAATTTTGAAAAGTCTAAGGTGGCCAGGGGAGTCTTAAAAATATCATTTCATCATTCGAGGGTTGTCAAAGGCAATATTAGCCATTCATTTCCGGATCAATGGATGCAATTCAAATTTGGCACCAATGACTAGCTCTATCTGAAATGGATGAATTAATGGCATCACCATACAAGAGAAAATCATTGATTTTCTCCCATACCTTGCATCCAAAGAAGAATTCAGAGCATCTTTGAGTGAGAAGAAGAGCAATTTTTGGCAAATAAACGTACCCTCCAACAAATTTAGCCCAGCAAAGAAAACTGGTAAGTTAATTATTCCACCATCCTTGTGCATTTGCTAGGCTATTCTAGTTGTGAATACGTAGAGCTCTTTGTTTGTGCCCTAGAGTCTATAGCGTTCACCTATGCATTAAATTTTACAAGATCTCCTTTGTTTTTATGAATTAAAATGGATTTCCCTGTTAAGGATTCTATTACTCCTACTACTGAGAATATCCCTGAAGATGGCACTAGTTGTGCAATGCCAAAGATTACCCATGTCATCCCCCTTGATGTAATTATGCATGTACCAGTGATTAAAAGTTCCACCATTGTTGATCCAAGCCCTCAAACTACCCCACAGATGTTAGAAGAGGCCAAAGCAAGCTTCCCTCCTAAGGAAAAGGCCCCAAAGAGAAAGAAAAGGACAATTAGGAATACTGTCATTGTTGTCTCTAATAGTGAGTCTTCGGATGATCCTACCCCCCTCCTAAACATAAAAATACCAACTCAAAAGAAGAGAAGGGTTTCCCAATAGGTCTTGATTGAAACACCTACCACTAAAACCCCTTCTCATTCAAAAAGTGCCCCTACTACATAAAACTCACCCACTGAGGAAGCCCCAATCCCTCAAGGAGAAATCTCGTAGAGAAAAAGGCTTGTTGAACAAGTCAAGGAAACTGCTCTTGCAAAAAAGCCAACTCCAAAAGCTCCCAAGCAGCCTATAAAAACCTCTAAGGGAGAATCACCAACTCAAACAAAGCAACCAGCAATAGTGCCAACCACCCCTCTTTCTCCTACAAAGACTATAAAGGAATTGCATCATGAAATTGAACAAAGATTAGAGGAGGTTGTAAAGAGGCCAACCAGAAAAACAAGAAGCCTTCATCAAGACCTATTAGAATTGTTTGAAGGGTCCTTGATCCATAAATGATAACATTATAATTTCCTTACAATGATAAAGAAGCAGGATGCAGGGATTCATTTACAATGGGGAGAGGGTGAGATGCATTTTTATTCCTTTTATGGAAATAGAGACAAACCTATCTGAGTGTCAAATCCTTGGATGCTGAAATTGGGGAAGCTAGTAGTGCCAAATTTTTTATTGATCCAATGTTAATAAGAGAGCTAGTTGTTTCTTATGACTCCCCAAGAAGGACTGTAAGATCTGAAGAAGGCTATGTCCTATTGGACATTTTGTTAGAATCGATAACAGTCCCAAAGACACTAAGAGGGGGGGTGAATCAGTCTCTAACCAGTTAATAGAATATTTAAACCTTTTAAGAACTTTGTATCTCAAAATAGTGTACCGGTAAATAAGAATCAATGCAATAAATAAGAATAGCAGAGACAACATAGAGAACACATCATAACACAAGATATTTAACAAGGAAACCTAGTGTGGGAAAAACCTTGGTGGGATTTGTGACCCACAATATTCACTCACTAGCCAATGAATAAATATTACTTACAATGAGGGGCTTGCACATGCAGGAAGGCTAGCATCCTAGACCTCACTGCTCAATCATAAAAAAAAATGTCTCGCTGAATTACAAAATGGATTATCAAAATCCAATACAATGTACTTCTTTAGATCAACATCAACTATGCCAAGTATAGTATTGGTTTAAGCTTAGTGTATTACCAAAACCTTTTCTATCAACTATATCACAATATCATCTATCCTTTTATCATCTCCTCCTATCTCTACAAAATGACCTATAAGATCTCATACATATATATGAGTCTTTTACAATATGCCATGTCGGCTTGTACAAAATATTTTTACAATATAAAACAATAAACAAAGTTTATTCCATGTCAGCTTGAGTGTTAGTATGCATTATTGCCATTGCCGATGAAGTGTCAACCGATGTATGTAGAAGTCTATTGCCGGTGTCGGTAACTATCAATGGGTTGATAGATATTTTTTGGTTGGTTTCTAGTTGGTTGCCATCAATGACAACATCAACTATTCTCATAAGAGTGTAGAATGACAACAATCTCCCCCTTTGGCATTGATGGCAACACTCATGAGAAAAATCCAAAAACTATTCCAAAATCTCCCCCTGAGAAAGTGATCTCTGAAGAATTATTTTTCTCTCCACTACTCCCCCTTTGACATAAATGACAAAGGTTGTCAAAAATAGTCAAATGAGTGCAAAAATTTCACCTCAAAGTCTGTAACCAGTTGGTTACTATCTAAAAGATATCTGCCAAAACCAAATTCAAACTCTACATAAACCTTTTGTTGTCCTTCAAAGTTGCCTCGGTCTGTTGGCTTGTGTTGGTGAGATGATGCATGTGATCTTCCGGTGATCATTCTCCTTGAAGTAATGCCTTTGATATTTCTATTCTCTAAGAAATAAGATTTTCCAACTTAGGACCAAGTTTATTTTTAATCTCTCTAGAATTAGACCTTATCCTTGCTTTTTCTTTTTCAAGTTTCTCTAATTTTTCCTCAAATCTTGTCATTTCTTGCTCAAAAACTGATATGTGACCAGATGAACCAATTATGTTATCCACTATGTCATCAATTTCTTGTTGTGTTTTATTGATCTCCTTGTCTATGTCCTCTGTCAGAAGGTAAGGTTTACATGTTTCCTTGTATAGCTCTTTGTACTCCAGAATAGTAGAGTTCAGTGTTGGTAATAATGTATTCAAGTGTTTAGTGCACTTCTTTATGGTGTCATCAAAGAATTTATTCTTCTCCTTTTCAACTATGTCCTTTATTGTATCATCATTCAGTTTATCAACCGTTATTACATTGTCAGCAATAAATTTGGACAATGTGTCCAATTTTCCAAAAGAATCCTTAATGTGATCTATTTTACAATTAGGTGCAATCAATTTAAGAATACATAGTGTTATAAATTTCCTTGTAGGCCAAAGCATTGCAATCCGTTATCTTTTTTATTGAATCCAAGAGTACCTCTGTAACATTTGTAGGTTTGAATTCACTTGAAGTGCCAAAAGTCTTACCAATTTCCTTTATTACCTTTGTGCTTCCATCAGTTGTAACCATTTTACTTATATTTACCTCCAGTGGATCAGTTTGTGTTTGCATCTCAACTAGAAAGGGTTTCTCAAATTGTTTTGATATCTCAGTTATTGTCGGTTTCTTTGCCTCAGTATGTACCTTTGCCTTAGTATGTACCTCTGCCTTAGTAGGCTTCTTAGTAAAATTTGTTGGTATCTCAGTCTCCGGTGGCCCTGTGCCAGCATCTGTTCCTTCGGTACGTTTCTCTATATCTAATGGTTACTTTATTTAGGTTGGTATCTCAACCTCAATAGTCTCTACCGGTTTCTCAGCCATGTTGCCACAATCAACATTGTCTTCCTTAACCTCTGCACTGTCATTATCTACAACAATATTCACTTTTTGAGTATCCACATTCATGGTGAATAGTATCTCAGATTCAGGATTAGTGTCATCATGTGTAACACCTTTAGTGTTAATGATTGGTGGATCATCTATATGTACCAATGTAGTATCCAAAGGTGGTGGTAAATTTTCAGTGATCTTGATGTTTGGAATACCACCAACTTTACCTTTGCCCTTGTCCTTATCCTTCTAATACACTTTAAATGTTTTCTTTGGCCGGTTCATTTCCTCTTGTTTTTCCTTCTCTACAAAGAATATATCCTAGTTATCAGCAGTCTCATTTGCAATCTCTTTTACTCTTCCTACCATTAAACTTACTTGTCAGTGTCCACTGGCAAAAACAAATTGGTTAGCCTCAGAGATTAATTCATCAATTTCTTCTTTTGAATTCACAAGATGTATAGCTACAAGTTTCTCAACTTTTAGTTTCTTATCTAATTCCATTACTGCAATCCTTTTTGCTTCCAATCTCCTATACAGATCATTGGGTAAGTCATCCACAACTTCAATTTAAACCTTTTTAATATGTCCAGATGTAAAATTATACTGTTCTCAATGCTTTCCCTGTCTGAATCATTAAATGTGTTATACAGACAGTGTACATTGACCAAATTTCCATCATTAGTTATTTCATTAGTAAATCATTTAAAGAAGGGGTGACAGGTTGTTGTTTCTTCTTTGGTGTCAGTTTCTTTGGTGTTAATTTCTTTGGTGGTCCCCTTACTGCCTGTTGTTTCTTCCTTAAAGTCCTTGTTCTCTTTGGTGAAGGAGAGGGTACCGGTGAAGGTTTTCTCTTCCTCCTTTCTACTCTTTTAAACTCAGCTGCCTTGTCACTCTTAGTTCCAAATGATGTGCCTCCGGTTGAAGATTTTCAAGTTCACTAGCCGATATACCACTAATGTTCATTACATTTTCTTTGATTTCCTTAACTTTCTTAGAAGCATCTCTAATAAATTTTTCTCTTTTCTTTCTTTCCTTCAATGTATTTACATCACTTTCAATAGTCTTAGCACTACCAAAAACTTGTTCTGATGGTTCTCTTGGTGCATGTAGTAATGCTTTAGCATATGTCTCCAAAATGTTAAGATCTACCTCATATCCCATTTCAGTCACCCAGACAATCCTAGGGAGTACAACTTCCATCCATGTCTCATCTCTCTTGATAACAAAATAGATTTATTTGTCATACTTGTCCACTATACTCTGTGGTAGCCTTTCTCTAGTTTTCATTTTAGCCTGGAAGGTTTTGAAGTATTCAATTATGTTGTTGTCCTTTGCAGTTCCCATGCCGATAAAAGCTTCCTGTAATTGTTTTCCTACCAGTATATCATATCTAAAGTCTTTAGGTCCTATACTAGGGATTTCCTTAGTGAAGTACAACATTAAACATACCAAAAGATTTCCAAATCGGAATGTCCCTTTCTTATCTCCTTTAATATTTTTCAAATTGTCAATGAGTTCATCTTTTGGCCACTCAAACACATCTATCATTGCATTATTGTTAACCATCTCATAAGCACTATTTATACAAAGACTAGAAACTAAATTTAGTTTGTTAGCATGTGTAGTCTTGTAACCTAAAACCATACTCACAAATCTCACAATGATATCTATGATATCATTCACTCTCAGTGATCTATCGTCAATTTTTGCTCCAATTAGGGTCATCACTTTATTGTTAGGGATCTTCTTTGTTTTGTCATGTCTGCTGTCGGTTGAGGGTAAACCAGTTACTACCCTAATTGCTTGCTGGGTTATTTTGCAAACAGAATCCAACCATAGAAATTCTCCATGTGCTCTACTCAAGACAATTCTTACTACTTCTTCTAGAAATTGGGGAATGTTCAGTATCTCCAAAAAGCCTAGAGTTTCTATAATCTTGTGTTCAGGTTTGACAACACCATTTTCATCACAAATCACCTTAGTATACATTTTCATCAATTCTTCAGAACCTAGTTCTTCTATATTGCAATGTATGTAAATCCTAGGGTCTTCTGTAAAAGCTACACCTTTAGGAATTTTTGAAAATGCCCCTATAGAATCATCTTGCTTAGCTACTTCGGGAATTATTTTAGATACGGGCCTAGGGCGTTTCATAATTTCCACAATAGTAGGGTTCCGAATAAACTCAGGAGCAAAAGAAGAAGCCATTGAAAAATACCTTTAGCTGCCTTAAAGTATTCTGAATGTTCTAAATAAATCACTTCGCACCTTCACCTTGAATGCCTTCACTCTATTTTTGCGCTCTCTACTAATTTGAATGCTTGGTGAGTTCAAAAAGAGGGAAATTAGCTGATTTATAATGACATTTCTCTTACCAACCACATTAAATGCTCACCGATTAAGTGAAAACTTAACACATCTGCCGGTAGAGAAGAAATCTATCTTCTCACCATCGACTGAGGGTAATATGCACGATTTTCAACTTACTGCAATACCCCCAAAGGGTTACTTCTCAGTTGGATGAAGAATCTCCTACCAGTGGAGGATTACTCTGTTCTACTAGTATAGAGATAGTTTCATCAACATTCTGATCTCTCTTCCTAATCCATTGTTTTGAAAATTCTTTCTTTACCTCATCTACCTTTTCTTTGCCTTTCAAACTAGATCCTTTATTGTTTGTCAGTGAATTCTTGCTTCTACCAAATTTGGCAATATGTCCAATCTTGTTACAAGCATAAAAAGTCACAATATTCCTCTAAAGAGCCTTTCCATATCCTACATCGGTTTGTGTTATGCATTGATTAGATAGGTGTCCATATCTTCCACAAATATAGAATTTCACATTCATTCTACAATTTTCTGAATTATGACCAACTTTGTTGCATTTGGAACATTGATCGGTGGGTGCATTAATATTCTGATTGTTTTTAAATCTACACTGATTTTCTCTATGACCAAATTTGTTGCAATTGAAACATTTTCCATTAAACTTATAAATATTAGGTTGTCTTACCAGTTTGTTCTGATCTAAATTGTTTGCAGTGCCGAAACTTTCTCCAATTTCAAATCCAAGTCCATTTGTATCTCCATTAGGTTTTTGACTTTTCAGCATGTCATCAAGATCCTCTAAACTTTTCTTGAATTTCTCTTTGTTTTGATTTGCAGTAGCCAACTTATTTTCCAGAATTTCCTTTTGTCTCACAAGCTTGGTTTTATCATGTTGCATGTGAATCAGATCTGTCTTCAACATATCATTTTCATGACTAAGTCTTAGATTTTCATTTCTAGCATCATTGAGTCTCCTAGTCAAATCATCTTCATTCTTCTTCCTGTCTTCAATGTCTTTACACAACCTCATAGTCATATCTTGCATTTCATTTTCCATATTATTGTTTTCCCATCTTAACTTGTTTGCAAGTTCATTAAGAGTTTCTTTTTCATCATCATCTTTCTGCATCTTCTCATGAATTTTTTTTCCTTTTTATGCTATAACAAGGTTCTCCTGAAGTCCTTTAATGAATTCCCGTGCAATCGTCAGATCATCTTCAAGTTTGATATTCTTTAATTTATCTACATCATAATCTACAAGAGCTCCTTCCAATTGTTTTCTTAATTTCTCCATCTGTATCGGTGTCAGAATCTTTTTTCTTTTTTGTGCTATAACAAGGTTCTCCTGAAGTCCTTTAATGAATTCCCATGCAATCGTCAGATCATCTTCAATTTTGATATTCTTCAATTTATCTACATCATAATCTACAAGAGCTCCTTCCAATTGTTTTCTTAAGTTGTTAGGCTTTTGAAAATAGAGGACCAGGCTCTGATACCAATTGTTAGAATCGATGACAGTCCCAAAGACACTGAGAGGGGAGAGGTTGAATCAGTGTCTAACCGGTTAACAGAATATTTAAACCTTTTAAGAACTTTGTATCTCAAAATAGTGTACCGGTAAATAAGAATTAATGCAATAAATAAGAATAGTAGAGACAACATAGAAAACACACCATAACAAAAGATATTTAACAAGGAAACCTAGTGTGGGAAAAACCTCAATGGGATTTGTGACCCACAAATTTTACTCACTGGCCAATGAATAAATATTACTTACAATGAGGGGCCTGCACATGCAAGAAGACTACCAGCCTAGATCTCACTACTCAATCACAAAACAAAAGTCTCACTGACTTACAAAATGGATTATCAAAATCCAATATAATTTACTACTTTAGATCAGCATCAACTATGCCAGTTTCAGTACCAGTTTAAGCTTAGTCTATTACCAAAACCTTCGCTATCAACTATATCAAAATATCATCTATCCTTTTATCATCTCCTCTTCTCTCTACAAAATTATCTATAAGATCTCATACATATATATGAGTCTTTTACAATATTTCATGTTGGCTTGTACAAAAGATTTTTACAATATAAAACAATAAACAAAGTTTATTCCATGTCTGCTTGAGTGTTGGTATGCATTATTGCTGCTGCTAGTGAAGTGTCTGCTAGTGTATGTAGAAGTCTATTGCTAGTGCCGGTAGTTGTCGGTGGGTTGATAGATGTTTGTCAGTTGGTTTCTAGTTGGTATCCATCAATAACAACATCAACTATTCTCATAAGAGTGTAGAATTCCAACACATTTCACATAGGGCTATTGTTGAATGTTTTGGTTAGGACAAGTCTACCCTGAAGGAAATCAATAGAAATAATCTAGAACAAAATTACCAGTAGAAAAGGGACAAGTATAGAAAGGACTTTGTTCCTCATTTTATGAAGAAAATTTTCAAAAATTCATAGAATTATGTCCTTCCATCTGAAAGGGAGCCTTTTAGATTAGAATGCTTTGAGCCCTATTTTGTTAAGACCTACTATGCATTAGAGCAGGTTCTTGGGGTAGATTGTAGGCTTACTCAAATGCCCATAGATTTCATGATAATTTTCATAAATATCCAACACCCCTCAATAAATTAGTTGTATGGCTTTGTAGCTATTATTCATGGTAATATCCATGAAGGGTTAATGGGACCAAGGAATAAGAATCTGAAGCTTGAATTTAGACACTATTACTTTTTATGTCATCTGATTCTTTATCAAAACAAGGCTTACTGGGGTCCTAAATTAAGAATAAGGACAAATGATCTACACATGGGTCTTCCATGACTAGTATAGAGATGGACTCAAGTGTGGGACAAAGGATCCAGGTTTGGTAGTTATTCTATTTTATTTGATCATTTTGTCATGAAACTTTGTTAAGGATTGGAGTAAGACTGCCCAGGCTACCTAAGACAATCATTCAAATTTTGAAGGTAACAAGTTGTAGAGCTACCAAGACAATATATCTTAATGGGGCCTTCATCCATAATTTTGGATATATCTTTTTGTGTGGACACTGCACCATTATCCAGGTCTATGGGTGTGAGAAAGCACCCCATGTTTTGCCACTTTTTGTCTCTCCTAGGCTAGCATTCCTTGAGTTAATTTGGCAATTGATGTGGATGGAAAAGGCACAAATTACAAAAGATAAGAAAGGGAGGCTCCTGCCTAGGGTGGTCAATTTTGAGGAATTCACTATAGGATGTGATACCTTGGAAAAGGTGCATGACATCATAGTAAATACTTACAAGATGAAGGTTGCCCAAGCTAGGCATTTTGACCCTGAAGGATGTATAAATGATCTCAGAGTATACAAGCTAAAGGAGAAGGGCTATTTTCATTCATTTGATGAATGAGAGGATTTAATTAAAAATACTCACACTATTGAGGCATATCATCATAAGAAGAAATGGGAGCTCATGAAGAAGCTTGAGCAAGAGAGGAAGCAAGAGGATCCCAATTTCAAAGGTTTTTATAGGGAATTCCAGAATGATTTTGCCAAGATGTCTTTCATGATAAGAAAGGAAGATGAGATAATAAAAATTAAAATGGAGAGAAGGGATGCCAAGGATAAATGAGTTAATTTTGAAGGAAGGCACCTCTAGGAAGGCAACTGAATATGTTAGGAGGGTTGAAACATCTCCTGGAACCTCTAGGCAAGTAGCTGAACAAGTCAGGAGGGTTGAAAAGGGAAAGCAAAAGATGTTTGATTTTGTCAATGTCCAGGAGGAATTTTATACAAATGTGCCACCCCCTTCTATCCCTTGGGAAACATTCCATGAAGATGAGGCTGTTGAAGTCCTAAATGACTTAGATAGAGCCATTATCCCGAGTACAATCCCTATTGAGGAGGTGGATGATGAAAGGATCATGGCCTCAAAAAACTTCATAGTAGATGATAGTTTTGTGAACTCCCCCAAGTTCAAATCTTTTTAGCTAAAGGAAAAGTTGAAGAATCTGTCTGATGAAGAGATTAAAATTTTTGATAGGAATAGTTTCAGATGGACCCATGAGGAAGGTAGGGAGATTATTAGAAATAGTGGCATGCTTCTTGTCCCTTCCTACAACTCTGAGAAAATATTTTTATTAGATCAGATTATGTGGCCGAAGGACCCTAATTTTTCAAAATTATTCAAAGATCATGGGTCTGGGGTGAGCATAGACCTAAAGGCTTTTCCTCTATGCTCAAAGGCCCCAAATGTCCAAAAGCCTATGGTTCTACAAGGTGGACAATAAAAGACAAGGTATGCAGTAATTATGACCCTTGAAGACACTAGTGCATCAGAGGTCGTAGAAATCACTTCACATGTGATCCGGTTTTCTCAATTAGTAGTGGATGATCTTAAGAAAAATCATTTGAGATTAAAGGATATGCATGTGGTAATGAATGAAAATTACAACAAATTATTCATTAAGAAATGCGTATTTAAGGAGCAAATAAAGAAGGTGACAACAGATTCTTCAAGAGGAATTAGGCCTAAAGAATTAGAAAGAATGAATAAATAATTACAAAGAGTCAAGGATGAAGCTGAGAACAATTATTTTGAAATCAAAAAGGCTTCAATTTTGAAGGTGGCAAATAAAGTTATCGAGAAGTTAAGCAAGGTGTAGACCTCATATTCTTTGACATCACAACTCTTGAGCCAGCTAGATGAAATTCTTTCATTCTTTCAGCTAATTAGGACCACTTGGATGCCAAAAGGACATGACTTAAAAGAGCTCATGTTGGCAGTCAAGAACATGGCCTCTCCACCCCAAGTTGTAGGGGTGACTTGGAAAAACATGAATTTATTAATCAAAGAATTGGCTAACATTGAGGATGAGAAAAATACATTAATTAAAATGATTGATTCTTTCCAAGGTTTGAAAAAGTGGGATATCCCCACAATTTTCACATGTGAAGTACAAATCAGAGTCTTAGAGGAGTGGAAGTAAGGCTTCCAGGATGCCATAAATGTAGTTTTGTCTTCCTTGGCTACTAATCTAGCCCAATGTGACTCATATTTTAATATCATTGATAAAATCATGGAGGTGGATATTACGTACCATGGATTTACTTTGGAGACCACACTATTACTAGCCCATAAAAAAAAGGAAGCAACAAAAAATTTGTAGAGTTTGAGGAGTTTTACTTGGCCATTGGACAAAATTGAGGCTCTACATAGAAATTACTACTCCTTGGAAGAAGAGAAGCTTGAGGGAGAAGATTGGTTTTTTTCTCCTATTTTGTTATTTTGAAGTTTGTGCAGGTTGTTGATTTTAGGGAGAATTGACAGAAATATTCAATCATCAAGGACCATTCTCCAAGTTACCTACTGCTAGGTGCCAAGGTGTACTCCAAATGCTGACAGAGGTATGCCTCAAGGTACCAATGAAGTGACAATTTTGCATACCTATAGCCCAAAGTTTCCAGAATGATTCCCTCTCAGCACCCCTTGCATTTATTGCAACAAAGAAGTGTGCATGTATGTTGACAAGGACAAGAAGGGACCTTATGGAGAATTGTAAAACATTGTACTGTTGACATATGTCTTCTTGGATTGAGGCTTGTTTTGCTCCCTTGTGTTATAAAAAAGAATTCAGGGCCAAGAAGACCGATTCTGAAATTTTTCTTAGTATGTACTAGGATAGCTTTGAAGCAATATTATGACAGTTAGTCTTTTACAAATTTATTGAGCACAATAATCTATCATGAATCTATCTATTTTATTCTAAAAATCAATAAGGAGGATATTCACTTTTCTTGCTCATATCTTTTGTATGGTGTTGTATGAGTTGTTATGTTAATGACATGTTCAATTTGTCTTATCTAATGGAGAATGTGTATGTCTTGATAGGTTTTAGTCCAAGTAAATGAATTAAATTATGTCTTGAATATTGAAACATTTGTGTGAGAGATATTGTGAGGAAGTTGTGAATACATTCTCAGTTTGAGCATTTTAAGCAAGTCTTGAATGTTTAGTATTGGATTTTAATGATGATACTATGATATTTTTTACAAGTCTTTAAACATATTATTTCACTCTGTATCTCCCTTGAATAGGCACATGTCGTACTTTTCTAGGTTTTACGATTATTTCAACATTCTTATTTCACTTCAAGGCAGATCATAGAGGAATTTGCAAAGAGAGGATTGCTGTCCCTATTGGAACCCAAACTAACCATAAAGCTGAAGCTATGGCAGCTCTTCAAGGCATAATCCTAGCCAAAAAATGGAATTGCCCCTTTCTATGGATAGAAGGGGACTCAAATAATATAATAAAGTGCCTCAATGGGACTTCAAAACCTTCATGGTCGATTCACAACATAATCACTTCTACTATTGACATTATTAGAACCTTTAAAAAATGCCATATCTCCCATATCTATCGGGAGGCCAACTGTTCTGCTAATTGGGCTACCAATGTGGCAGTTAAAAATGAGACAATTACCACGTGGATGGGTGAGAGCAGACTCCATGAAGATGTCAGACAAATCATAAGTGATGAGTGATATAGAAGTACCCCAAACACTCTTGATTGACAGGGTAACAATGAAAAGTACTGATGTGAGCACTTCAAGTTATTTCTATAATGAAAAAATCACTCATTATAACATCAATGCCATCAACTCCCACGCTTGTTGGGTAATTTTTTTAGCTCCGAAAAGCTCTTTGTTTAACTAGCTCTGCAAGTTTCAAAATTTGGCTGTGAGAAGCGACATCATGGGCGGAAATAGGAGACGATATGAGCCAAGTAGCTGTAAAGAGTGGAAACAGAAGGAAGAGGTGTGGAGTATTTTGGAGAAGGGCAGTCTCTCAAACTTCATAGAGAGACTCCATGACCATGATGGAATGGTAACTAGCCTTTTTTGCAAAAACTGGAAGAAGGGCATGTTAAAAATGGGTGACCAAATGGTGGAAATTGATGAAGATTTAATTGCTAAAGCTACGGGTCTCAACAAGGAAGGCTGCAACTTCTACAGAGACAGGAAGGTTAGCATGGAAGCCATTGAAAGGTACCCAATTATTGAGAAAGAGAAAAAATGACTGGTAAAGTTGACTAAAACCTACTACCCACCTAGGGCTTTTGCCAAACCCTAGTGAGAAATTCTCTTTGTTTTAATGCGGTATATTACTCTAGATGGTAGGTTTATGAAAGTCTATGGGTATCATTTTGTTCTGTTAAACCACTTTAGGCATAATGATAAGGTGAATTTTCCTTATTTCTTATTTTTCTCAATGAATGCTTCCCTTAAAGCCTACAAAGAGAATCCTCTAGGCGATACTGCAATGCACCAAGGCCTAATGGTCCTAATTTATGACCATTTAAAGGCCAGTCAAATTAACTAGATGCAGCCCTCTATGGACTCTGAGGAAGATATGTCTGATTCTTCTTTTTCAGAGGTGGAGGAATCTGACAATGACTCCTCATCTGATACTAAGGATAGCTTTGATGATTCAGAGTATGAGAGTAGTAAGAAGAGGAAAACAAGACCCTCATCTTCCAAGGGCAAAAAACTTCAAATCAAACCCTTGATCAGCATCTCTTCCAAAGAAGAGGATTCAGATTATTCTAAGGAGAAGAAGAACCCTAAAGGGTTGCTGAAGAAGAAAATTAAAAACCAAGCCCAGACCCAAAAAAAGAATAAGAAAAAAGAGGAGACTAGCAAGGAACTGGAAGCTGACAAGCAAGCTAGGACCCTCGAAGCCGAGCATAGCCTGGAAAAGGAGGCAATGGAAGAGATTCTCAGGGCTGTAGACACTATCTCCGCCCTCCATATCCCTAAAGATGAACAAGTAACCCGTGGAAAAGCGACTCCCCCCGATGACCCTCCTCCCGAGGGCTTGCATGGTTTTATGAAAACTATGGAATGGCTCATTGATGGTTACAAGAAAGTTGTGGATGAGTATTAAAAACTATGCAACAGAGTCCTGATTCTGGAGACCATTAATATAGGGGAGGGGAATACAATGGCTGACTATATTGAGGATCTAAAAAACACTATTGCTAAAGTGGAAGACATCAGAGATGCTTTCAACCCTAGGTTTGAGAAGATTGAAAAGGAGATGCTGGACAAAAAAAGCCTTGCAGAAACTAGTGAAAAAACACTCTCAGATACTGTCACTAAAGTGGGAAAAATTGAGGAGTGCCTTAAGAATATTGCGGAGAAAAGCCTTAGTATTCTGAAAATCTCGGCCAATAATACTCATGCCCTCATCAGTAAGCTTGATGATGACAAGGAAATCCAAGAAATTGACCTGGATGCTGAAGGTAAAGGGGAACCTCAAGGTCCCAGAACCTGCACTAGAAGAAAGAGGAAGGAAAAGAAAATGAACAAGGATCTGGAAGAGCTAAAAGTTGTTGGGGCTACCTATGATGAGTTGGTGATAAAGGCAGAGGACCTACTAAAGAAAATTGCTGAGTAGCGTCTCCCTGGTTTCTTTGCTGTGTTTTGTTGTTTTGTTGCTTTGCTATTCTTTCTGTTCACTGGTCTTCTGGCCAATCATTTTGTATGCGGACTTTTAATCCTTTTGCTGCTCTTTCTCTTTCTATGATGTAAAGGTTTTGGGTCCTTAAAACCTATTTTTTAATCAATCAGAACATTCTTATTTCACTTTTTATATTTTATTTCTTAGTTTTTCTACATTAGGAGTAGAATAGATTAGAGCCAGTTTTCAATGCAAGCAAAGTGATACAAGCTAAGGTTCAAGCCAGAATTTGTAGTATGTCATACTTTTCCTTGGTATATTTTCATTGAAAACATCTATTATATTTTGCAGTGTCTATTTATGTAAAACTAAAATGTTGTAAAACATTGTAATAGGGATACCCACCTAGGCCTTGTAGAGGATAAAGAGCAAAATATTATAGCCTTTATGATAAATCTTGTTCATTGGCTAGACCCAATGTCAAATTTGTTTATGAGTCGGTGGCTTTTTCTCTAGGATTTAGGATCTGTTGATTTGGGAACCAAAAAATTGGTGACTCTGATGGGGAATCAAAGTCAAGACTTTGTCAAAAGAAGTATTTTATCCTAGCAATCCTTATTCAGCAACCAGAGTTGTGAAAGAAACAAAAAAGTATTCCCATTTAGGGTGGTGACTTTGAAAAGAAGACAGCTAGTTCATAGCTTGAAAGGATCACATGAGCAACAAGAAGGTTACAAACACTGCTACCAAGAGGAGTGAATGCATTGTAAGGCACAACACATCAAACATTGAGTTTAGCTCAGATAAAGAAGCTAATCAAGGGAGCAGAGAGGATAGCAAGTCTACAACTAACAAAAGGTGGACTGTCAAGGACAAAGGTATTTGTCAAACCATTTTTCGTCAAGCATCAATTAATGCTCTTGTTTTTAGAATAGAGGAACAAAATCAATTTCATATTGATTTAAGAGGGAAGGGTATTTCAGAGGGTTATCATACTAACACTTATAGGTCTGAATATGAAGTAGAGGATACAAGTAGTGATGAATCCTTGCCAAAAGAAAATCTTTTTGTTAGTCACACAATCCCTAATATGGATAAAAAACCTACTATGAAGTTTCTGCTTAGGACCAGGCTATTGATGACAAGTTGTATGCAGACTTTGTAAAGGTTAGGCTACAAAGAGAGTTTGAGGCTAGGTATGTTGACCAGTTAGCTAATGTACAAAGTAACGTTGGTCCAGAGTACACTATGGCTACCCCCATGTCTATGAACTTTCCTTGAACACAAATTGTTTTTCAAACTCGGTTCACTGAGTCCAATATATGCTCTACCTTGGGGAATGCAGCTAGAGGATCAACAAAAGAGTTGCAGAGACAATTGGAATAGGTAAGAAGGGAAAGGGACATGATGGCGCAAGAAATGTTAAATTTGGCCATTTAGCAGTCTATGCAAATCCCTGCCCATGGAATGTTTGGTTAGACATTCAATATCCCTAGTACTGCCAGCTGCCCTTTAGTCACTTCTACACCTGTGTCTTCCCATGTGAATATTATTAATTCCTCAGTCCCTAATATCACAAGTACTATAGCTCAAGTCCCTGTTGTAAGTTTTGTTTCAACACATGCAAAAACTGCTTCCCAAGCTATTACTTGAAAAAATATTTCTAGTACTACAACCAATACTATGTCAATGTCACATGCATGGAAAAGTGAAATGCCTAATTTGTCTTATGTCTCTACAAGCATAAGTGTCTACCCTACTAACATCCAAAATAGAAGCATTGGTTAGGCAAGTACTAGTCAACATAATGGAGCTCAACAACATCATTATGGTGCACAAGGTCAATACAACAGGCCGAGCCAAATTTTTGGCCCACCACCTCCACAGTTTCCTCTCTTCCCATAGTATGATCCCCCACTAGTGTATCTAAAAATAACCAAATGGGATGAAATAATCCTTACCAACAATATTTACAGTTCCTATAATTTCAACAGAAAATGGAAAGGTAGTACCAACAATAGTATCAGATACCCCAACAACAACAACAACAACACCATCAGTAGTAGCAGATTCCTAGTCAAGGAAATGCATACCAACAACAAATGCAAAATCAATTTTCTAGAAGACCAATGCAACTGGATAGATATAGACAAATTAATTTCACCAAGATCATAGGTTTCTCGAATCCAATACAAAATGAATTAAGAGATGCACTTCCTAAATTCTCAAGAAATATTGCAATCTTAGGGGAAGATCATCTTAGAACATTCCAAAATATAATGGATAACTTTGAAGTGGAAAGTGAAGATGTTTACATGAAAATATTTATGCAATCTTTAACTGATGATGTTAGGGAATGGTAAAAAAGTTTGCCTGATTTATCTATCAGATCATTTTAAGACTTTAAAATAATGTTTAAAGATCAATATGATGACCATTTAGATCCTAAGTTTGTTTTGCATGAGCTAACTAGTATCAGAAAGAATCAAAATGAGGATGTTGCTTTTTTCAATAATAGGTTCATCAAAATACTCAATAAAATTCCTCTTAGTCTCAAGCCAATAAACAATATGAACTTGGTATTCTATTTTGATGCCTTTGATCCTAAAATAGGTTATGAGTCGAGGTCAAGTAGCCTCCCAACTTTGGCAGCTTCTTTAAACTTTCTCAGACCATATAAAACAATATGAAAGCCTTAGAAAAAAAAACAAGAAGAGATGATGTTAGGATTTTGCCAAATCCCAAAGGACATCACAACAAAGTGCCTAAAGAAGAGGATAAGTTGGATAAGCTTATGAGTGCCTTAAAGGATTTAAGCTATGAAGTGGCTAGAAATGAGAATGTCATGTTGCATGATAGGTCTAATTTTCAAAGGCATGAAAGACCCAAGCTACATGATATGCCTTATAATACAAATTGGAAATATGGGCAGCCTGTAGTTGGCAACCAAAGGCCTGCAAACAAAGAAACACCTGATCTATTGAAAAGGCCAAGTGCTCATCTTGTGGAGGACAACCCATGGTGTATCACATGTAATCTGCCACACACACAATCCCAATGCACAGTAGCAAGGGCCATTGAAGAAGATGAAGATGTCTATTCTAGCTTAAAGGAAGATAGATTCACTGATCACATGGTGAACATGTTTTCTTTTCAAGATGATAATAAATATGAGTTCTCAGCCTTTGAAGAAAATGAAGTAGAAATAGATGTAGATATTCAGAGACTTTGGAGTAGCAGCCATCATTATGAAGTGTTTTATGATGAAGAAAGTAGAGAATAATGTAGGGTCAATGCTTTTAATGACCAATCTAAAAATGCCAGTTTGAGGAGAGCTTCTGAGGAAGGAATCCAAAGAATTACTATGGTCATTGTCACCCAGATTAAGGGTACAATTTGAGGCCAAGGGGTGCTTTTCCCAACAAAGTAAAAATCAATGGAATGTTCATAAAGGACAAACAACCAAAACTTAAGAAACAAACTCCTCCATCATCCATAGAAGAAAATAACAAGGTTGAAAGACCACCCCTACCCAACAGTATGTGCCAAAAGGAAGCACAAAGTTCAAGAAGACCGAAAAGGAGGTTGTAGTTGAAGTTTCCTTGAAAGAAGTTGTGGTTGAGAAGGAAAAGCAACCAAAAGTGATAGTTCAAAAGGAGCTCAATCTAGGTACTTTTACAACACCTTCTTTTCATATTATGCAAACATTATATCAAATAATTTTTTTGTCCCTTTGTTAGAAATGATGAAAATCTTGTAACATAGAGATAATGATTTAGCTTTGATAAATGGATTTTCTGGTATGCCCGAAGGTACCATGCAAAACAATGTTGTTTTAAAAAATAAAAATGAGGGTGCACAAGAGGAACACTCTGGAACAATGCAAGCTCTTGAAGTCTACATATGAAATACTATCACTAAAATCCCTTCTGAAGTAGATCCCTTCTATATTATTTTGATAGTGAATGGTATGTATGTAAAAAATGTATGATTGATTCTAGGGCCACCATTATTATCATTCCTATGGAAGTCATGAGGGAGCTTAGGCTGAATGTTGACTACAACTATGGGAGGTGATGCCATGGATAATAGATCAATTCCTATGATAGGCATCCTTCAAAATTTAGAAGTTAATATAGCAAATTTCCCAAATTTTGCTTACAAAGTGGATGTGACAGTTGTAGATGTTCCCCCAAATTATGGCATGCTTTTGTCAAGATAATGGAGAGAAGCGATTGGGGGAAATGTTCAACTGGATTTATCCTATGCTACTATCCCCGTTAATGAGAAAGATGTCAACTTAGAAAGAGAACCTAGATCTAATACTACTATTGAGCAAGCTGAGCTAAATAACATGGTGATGTTTTATGACTTTGATATGGGGAAATTCAAAGTTGAGCCTATTCAATCATCCCTAGATGTAGCAGACCCTGTCATAGCTGAAATTTAGAATAGTGGGGAGGATCTATGAAACATGTATTTTGATGGAGCTTGTAGCAAAGAAGATTAGGTGTCATAGTAGTTTTTATTGCCCCTAGTGGAAAAACATTATGTATTCTTTCCAACTACTTTTCGAGTGCACTAACAATGTGGCAGAGTATAAAGAATTGTTACTAGGTTTGAATCTTGCTACTAAGAATTAGATAAAGCAATTTCCAGTATGGGGGGATTCAAAATAGATTGTATCTCAGGTTAGATAAGTTTATTCTTCCAAGAATTATAGATTGAAGCAGTATCGATCAACTGTCTAGGACTCAGTGGAATTTTTTGATGCCTTCAATATCAAATGGATAGAAAGATAAAAGAACATTATGGTAGAACTCATAGAAAATGTTACTTTGAAGAGTAATGATATCAACTTGGATAGAATTTCAAAAGTAGAAGTAAAAACCAGGCCTACCATACCTGATAATATTTGCAATTGCCAAGTTTTTAATGATGATGATGACCTGCTAAATTTATTGCATTGCATAGATGAGTATGAGAGTCAATAAATTAATTTTAATGATTTTGTGGAAAATATAGATGGAAAAGACACTTTTTTTTGGGAATGAGATAGTCCAACTAAAGACAAACAAAATCCCATAATGATTGGTAGCCCTAGAAAGAGTATTTGATAGTCAGGACAATCAAACAATGAAGCGGTCCCTTGTAAACAAAGAGGATCTTGAAGAAATTAACTTAGGAATATATTCATCTCCTAGAAAGGCCTACATTGGTTAAAGGATCAATCCAAAAATTAGGTTCATGTTGATCACTTTGCTCAAAAAATATAAGCATGTTTTTGCATGGTCATATGATGACCTGAAAGCCTACAGAGAGGACCTGTTCCAACATGAAATTCCTTTGGACCCAACTACTAGGCCTTTTAGACAAAAGAAAAGGCCAATTAACTCAATTCTTGGACCCAAAATGCAAGAGGAATTAATGAAGCTTGGAGATGGAGGTATTATCAAATCCATCAAGCATTCATCATAGGTTTCTAATCTTGTTCCTGTCACGAAGAAAAATGGTGACATTAGACTGTGTGGATTTCAGGAATTTAAATATTTCATCATTAAAAGATAACTACCCCCTACCTAATATGGAAGCAATGCTATAGAAGGTCATAGGTTTTGAGTTTGTACCCATGATGGATGGATTCTCTAGTTACAACTAGGTGAATTAGGTCAAATAATTCAAACAATACAAGACTGCCTTCACCACCCCATGGGGAACCTATGTTTATGTTAGAATTCCTTTTGGACTTACAAATGTTGGTACAACATTTAAAAGAGATATGTATTTAGCTTTCTTAGACATTATAGACATCATTATGGTTGTCTATCAAGATGAATTGACATCATTCTCCAAAAGGGGAGAGGAGCATTGTTTGCATTTAAAAAAGGTATTCATCAGGGCATTACAATATGTGATTTCTCTTAATCCTAAGAAATGCCACTTTGTTGTGACTGAAGGTAGACTACTAGGATACATTGTGTATAAGGAGGGAGTAAGAATAGATCTTGAGAGAGTGACTGCTATTGATAGAATACCTAACCCCAAAACTGTGAAGTCTATCCAATCTTTCTTTGGCCAGATAAACTTTGCCCGTAGATTCATATCTAACTTTGGTAAAATAGTAAAACCTATTTCCAAGATGCTAAAGAAAGGGTTTGTGATCAAATGAATAAATGAAGCTTTAGAAGATTTTGTGGCTATCAAGAGGGCCATAAAACAAGCCCTTGTTTTAAAGACACCATATTTCAGCAAGCCTTTCTAGGTCTTTTATTTTGCTTCATTTTACACTATAGGTGTTGTTATGTTACAAAATAACACTGAGGGGTATGAACAACCTATTTCTTTATACATCAAATCCTTTCAAGAAGTCAAACTCAAATATGACACTATGGAAAAGAAAGCATATGATTTAATCAAGGTTGTAAAAAAATTTAGGCCTTACCTTGTAGGTGCCCAAGTAATAGCTTATGTGCCTAATCCTGTAGTAAAGGACATCTTTGTCCAATCAGAGACAATGGGCATAAGGTGTAGGTGGATCAACAAGATCCAAGAGTTTAATATTGACATCCAAATCACTAAATTGGTTTGAGGAATGGGCTTGGCAAAGCTCATAGCTATAGAAAACCTAGAGGCTACCCAGATAAATGTTTATTCAGATTCAAAAGGTACCATTTGCATCCTACAAAGAACCCCATGGTATGCTTATATTATTCCTTTTCTTATAGACTCCATATATCCAGAAGATTTCATAGAAAGCCAAAAAATAACCTTAAAAATGAGATCACAAAGGTATGTGTTTACTGTTGGAGGCCTATATTATAGAGACAAAGATGGTTTTCTATTATTTTATCTAGATGAACAACAAGATCAACTTGTGTTAAGAGAAATGCATGATGGGGTATGTGGAGGACACTTCACAGAAAACACCATAGCTCACAAGGTGGTAAGGATGGGCTATTTTTGGCCATCTTTGTTCAAGGATGCACACACCTTTGTAAGAAAGTGTGAGCCCTACTAGAGGCTCTCAGTTAAAATAAAATATGTTGGAGCATTACCACTTAGGCCTATATAAGTAGAAGCCCCTTTTTCATCAGTGAGGTATTGATTTCATTGGAGATATCATTGATAAGTCTAGTGGTGGACATAAATGGATATTGGTTGCTACAAACTATTTTACTAAGTGGGTAGAAGTCATCCCCACAAGACAAGCAACTAGTAAAGTGGTTATTGATTTCTTGGTAAGCAATGTTGTGACCAGATTTGGAGTCCCAGTGAGAGTCATCATGGACAATGCCATGTGCTTCAGATCTGAGGAGTTCACAAATTTTTGTAAATCATATGGGATAAGAATCTCATATGCATCTCCATACCAAGATGTAGTTGTTGGATAAGGAATGACTTAGAAATTAAAAAGGAATGTTATTCTGCAAGGTTCCTAGCCTAACTAAAAGATGGTGTGGGATAACGGTTGCAAGTAGAGATCAAGAGGATCTCTTATCCCACGCATTCCCACGGGGATAAGAGACGAGTTGTGGAATAAGAGAGGATAAGTTTAAGAGGTTTATCCTACAAAAAGAAAACATACAAGGAAAATTACCTTCAAGCGGGAGACAACAGGGAATTGTGAGCAATGTGAGATAAGAGGATACTCAAAGGACACACAAAGAGCCTTATCCTGTGAGAAAAAAATAACATTGGTAAATGCGTTGTAGGAAAAGGAGAAACAAGTTTTGATAAAGAAAATGTGGCAAGACCTTATCTTGTGCAGGTGAAAGGGATGCTTTTGAGTGCCATGGGATTAAAGGAGCAAGGTAAATACATAGGAGCCTTATCCCATGGGGCTAGTCAATATAACAAAAGATGATGCAAGATAAAGAAGTAAAAAGAAATCCAATGAAGGCTTATCCCATAAAGATGGTGAAGGTCATAAAATGATAAAATAAATTCTAATGACATAAATTTTGAAAATTCTAAGGTGAGTAGGAGAGTCTTATAAATGTCATGTCATCATTTGAGGGTTGTCAAAGTAAATCTCGATCGTTTATTTCCTAATCAATGGATGCAATTAAAATTTGGTGCCAATGACTAGCTTTGTCTGACACAAATGAATTAATGGTGTCACCATAAAAGAGAAATTCATCGATTTATCCCATACCTTGCATCCAAAGAAGAATTTGGAGCATCCTTGAGTGAGAACAAGAGAACTTTTTCAGCAAATCAACGTGCCCTCCAGCAGATTCAACCCAACAAAGAAAACTAGTAAGTTAATTATTCCACCATCCGTGTACATTTGATAGGTTGTTCTAGTTGTGAATACGTAGAGCTCTTTGTCTATGCCCTAGAGTGTGTAGGGTTTGTGTCTACGTTAAATTTTCCAAGCTCACCTTTGTTTTTAGGAATTAAAAGGCCTTCCCCTATTAAGGACTCTGCTACTCCCATTGCTGAGAATATCCCTAAAGATGGCACTAGTTGTGCAATGCCAAAGATTACCCATGACATCCCCCTCAATGTAATTTTTCCTATGCCATTGATTGAAAGTGCCCCCATTATTGAGCCAAGCCCTCAAACTACCCTACAAATGTCCAAAGAGGGTGAAGCAATCTCTCCTCCTAAAGAAAAGGTCATGAAGAGAAGGAAAGGACAATTAGGAAGATTGTCAGTGTTGTCTTTACCAATGAGTCTTTAGATGAGCCTTCCCCCCTCCTAAAGCTAGGAAACCAACTCAAAAGAGGAGAAGGTTTGCCCAAAAGGTCTCCATTGAAACACCTACCACTAAATCCCCTCCCCCTGTAGAAAGTGCCCCTGCTGTAGAAAACCCACCTACTAAAGAAGCCCAAATCCCTCAAGGAGAAACCCCACAAGAAGAAAACCTTGTTGAGCAAGTCAAGGAAATTGCTCCTGCAAAAAAAGAAAGCTCCCAAAGCTCCCAAGTGGCCTAGAAAATCCTCTCAGGTAGAATCATCAGCTCAAGAAGAGCAACTAGCAACAGTGCTAACCACCCGTCTTGTTTCTGCAAAGATTGCAGAGGAATTGCAACATGAAATTGAATAGAGATTAGAGGAGGTTGCAAAGAGCCCAACCAGACAAACAAGAAGCCTTCATCAAGACCTATTAGAATTTTTTAAAGTGTCCTCCATGAATGATAGAAAAATAATTGCCTTTAGTTACACATCAACAAGATGCAGGGATGCATTTACAAAGGAGAGAGGGTGGGATGTATTTCACTCTTTTTATGGAAATAGAGACAAACTTGTCCCAGTGTAAAATCCTTGGGCACTAAACTTGGGGAAGCTAGTAGTGCCAAATGTTTTTATAGATTCAATGTTAATAAGAGAGATAGTTGTTGCTTATGACCCCCAAAGAAGGATTGTAAGATCTAAAGAAGGTTATGTCCTATTGGACATTTTGCATAGGGCTATTGTTGAATGTTTTGGTTTGGACAAGTCTACCCTCAAGGAAATCAACAAAAATAATGTGGAAATGAATTACTAGTATAAAAGGGACAGGTATAGAAAGGACTTTGTTCCTCATTTTATGAAGAAAATTTTAAAAAATTCATAGAATTACGTCCTACCATCTAAAAGGAAGCCTTTCAGATTAGAATGTTTTGAACCCTATTTTGTGAAGACCTACTATGCATTAGGGTAGGTTCTTGGGGTAGATTTTGGGCTTACTCAAATGCCCATAGATTTCATGATGATTTCCATCAATATCCAACACTCCTTAATAAATGAGTTGTATGACTTTGCAACTATTATTAATGATAAGATCCATGAATGGTTAATGGGAGAAAGGAATAAGAATCAGAAGCTTTAATTCAAACACTATTCTTTATCGTGTCTTTTGATTCTTTATCAAAATAGGACTTACTAGGGTCCAAAATTAGCAATAAGGACAAATGATCCACCCATAGGTATTCCATGGCCAATACAGAGATGGACTCATGTGTGGGACAAAGGATCTAGGTTTGGTAGTTATTCTATTTTCTCTGATCATTTTATCATGAAAGTTTTGTTAAGGCTTGGAGTAAGGCTAAATTCTTAGGGTAAGAAGTTGTAGAGCTACTAGGACAATATATCCAAATGGGGCCCGATGGACTTGAAAATCACTGAGAGGGGGGGGTGAATTAGTGACACCAAAAATTTAACTACTTCAAACACTAACCGATAGATTAACTTAACAAATCTTTAAAACACAATGCATGAAATCCAAAATGATATAACAACATCCATAAAAAGTAAAGCATCCACCATAACACAAGTGTTTGTACGTGGAAAACTCAAATAGGTAAAAACCACAGTGAGATGGTACTCACAAGTTAACTATCTACAGTAATAGATAACTAATGGGTAAGGTCTATAAAGTGCTCTACTAGGAGAGAATCTTGTTAGAGATCCCAAAGCTTGATTAGAAGCTTATACCCTGTTAGGAGTAACCTCAATGGAGGATTTCTGAATCCAAACTAATGGATCACCCTATTAAAGGATTTATACATTGAAGCTTGTTATAACTTACCTAGTTAGGGGATTTGATTCTGCTATAATTGTTAGAAAACAACAAGAATTGTTTGATCTATTCTGAGTAGCATAATACTTTCTTGATCAAATCATTTTAAACATATTCAACACTACTCTTCTGCATACTCTGCAACTTAACTCTTTTTCTTTCGCACATAACACAACACTTTCACTTATATCAAAATAGTACATTGCGATGTCAATATATAGACCTTATAATTTCATGTTGGCCTTAAGAAATCATAACACAATTTCCTAGGTGCAGTGTATCTGGAGAAGTGATCATAACTCATCACAAAAATTACCGCCAAGTAGTCGGTGCTAGTAACTCATCACGAAATATGGTCTCTCATCACAAAATTACCTAATATCGGTTGGAACAATCAAATACCAATTTGAGTAAACCATATGAACCATTATCCTTGAATCTCCACTTGATCTCCATCTTGATCTTCATCTTGATGCTGACTTAGTATAACCATAGATTGTCTCTTATGCACATACTAGTTAGCACAAAGTATTGGTTAGAGATTAACCACTAAGTATACTATTTGACAGTGTAAATAATTGAAGTTACACCGGTATTCAATATAATCATGCGTGTGTGAGTGAGTGTTTCATCAATGACAACAAATGATGAATACATTACAATCATCATCAAGACAACACTCTCCCCCTTTTGCATTGATGGTAACACTTAGAAAATTTTATAGTAATACTGCTAAGTGTGCATACACAACAAATTTACACATATAGTCATGCTCCCCCTTAATGCATACATTATACATAATTTTCAAAAAAACACATACATATTTATACTCCCCCTTTGACAACAATGACAAATTGAAAATGAAATATATATATATATATATATATAAATAGAAAATTTGTATCAAAGTGTTTAGCATATACAAACTGAAAAATCAAAGTTCAGGCATAAGCAATTCTCATGAATATAACATTGTAGCTCTTCTTCAATTGTGAAAAAGCATGGGTCTATGATTCCAACATGTTCTCAGTATATTTGAATGTAGGCATTAGTTGTGAATGGAATTCTTCCATTGAGTCCAGTGTGCAGGTTTCAAGAGTTGCAAGGATAGATTCTGTATTTGTGTAGGCTCTTTGTAATATGTCTACTTGTGATGTGAGCAGAATCTTGAGTTCCTTGAGAGACCGAAGTCTTTTTGCCTTCTCATTATTATAGATGTCCATCCTGGTATGCAAATCATCTACAGATTTCCTAAAGGCAAATATAGAGTCCTGAAGTGGGACATATGTCTTGCATATCTTTTCCAGCTCTTGTTCTATTTGTGTTTGTCTTTTTGAAATGTTTGAATAAAAGAAAAAAAACATTAGAGGTGGAAGCAAGATACTTTCCTCCTATTTTAATAGCATTGCTCAACAAATCTGTGTTGTGTGATAGAGCCATTTTTTCACTATCAATATCCTTTGCCAGTTTTTCTCCATACTTCTTCTTGTGACTCTTTTTAGCATAGAGTTGAGTAGCATCTTCTAGTGACTTGATTTGATCATATGCGTCTACAACGAACTAACCAAGTTTTCTAATAGGTGTAGGTAGATGTGTTGTAGATGTTTCTGGTTGTAGACCAGATAAAATATCTATGATAGTCTAAATTGTTTCAGCTTCAACCCTTTTCTCTTTCAGTCTCTTTTTATGCACTGTAAATTTCATGACACTTGCAATCTTCATCATTTTTGATGTGATCAGGTTGTTCATATCAATAGGTCTTGAAATACTTAAAGAATCATCACTAGCTTCATCAAGTTGCTTCTTCTTTGCTGGTTCAGAGGATACAACCTTAATGATTATTTTTTCTATATTCTCCTTCATTTCCTTTTCAGAGGACTATGTGATAACTATTTTAGTAGGATCCTTTTGAATAACTTGAATGACTGGTGGAGATTGGGGTTTCTCTAGTTGTGCCATTTTTGATGGATTGTCCACTTTTTAGTTGAGTTGTTGGTTGCTCAACTAGGGTAACCTGTACATCAGTAATTGTAGGAGCCTCCGTATCTGGTGTAGTGTTGTCTCTAGATAGATCAATTATGTCCTAAACATCATCAACAACATGAATGATGGATTCATCCTTTTTCTTAAGAGGATAGACCTCATCAGCTTGAATAATCTCTTCTTCATCCATTTCTGGTCGATTAACATCATCTACAACATTATCCTCATTCATAGAGGATTGGATGAGTTCTTCCATTCTTTTGATTTCACAGTCTATTCAATGGGTCTCAGTTTCAACAATTGCCTTCTTTCCACTGAGTAACTTCAGTCTTCTTACTTTGAATGTGAGCTGAAATTTGTATTGAGCAACTAAAGCACTAATATCATCTTTAGAAAGTTCAGAAAAATATTGTACAAATATTTCATCAATAATTTCTTTTTCTAATTTTATAGCTTCCTCCCATTTGTTCAAAAGAATAGTGTACAAATAATTTAAGATATCCTTTCCAATTCATGTGGATATCTACTATAATGACACAAATGAGTGATTACCTATTGAATGACTTTCTCTTTCTCATTTACAGTGAAGGAATCAAAATGCTCTTTGACATTGTCAAACCTATTCCTTCCTAGTGTCTTCATTGTTCTTTCACAGATTCTGGTTGGAGAATAAGTTTTCAATTCCTCTTCTTTGGTACATTCTCCTTCTTTGTATATACTTTAGGTGTTAGTTCCTTTTTGGTTAGGACACTCCGAGTCACCCTTGTAGTCTTTATTACTGGAGGTGAGTCAGTTTTCTTTTTCTTTCCTTTCACATTAGTGACAAGAGCAGTATTGGTTTCCCCTGGTGCATTTTGGACTGCCACAATGTCCAATTTTGCCTTCTTTTTGTCTTTGGGAGATGCTAATAGGGTATTAGCATAACCAACCAATAGAGCATAGTTCACCTCATAACTCATGTCTTCCATCTCTTCTTCTCTTGGCTCAATTGCTTGCATCAAGCAAAAGTCAACGATACCAGTAAAGACTATGTCTTTTTCAAAGTGCCTTACCACATCTTCTGGTAGTCTCATTCTCATGCTCATCATTTTCTGAAATTCATTAAAATACTTATTCATGGTTGCAGGGAAAGTATTCTTTACAGCCTTAATGTTGTTCTTGATTTGAGCAGAGACTAGTAAGTCTTTTGACCACTCAATGTCTCTAATTCCTGGTAGAAAGTTCTATAAATAGAAGAATAACCCGACCAATAGCTAACCATACTTGAATCTTTGACTATTGTCCTTTTTAATAGATTGAAAATTTTAAAATAATTGCCTTTTGATAGCTTCATAGAGATCGTAATTTGCATTATCAACAATCATTTTGTGAGCTATATGAATTGCTACAGGTGGAACACTATTAAGTCTACTAGAGTAAAATACTTGGTAGCCTATCACCATTGCTGCTAGTTTCACTGCAGGGTCTCTAATATTGTTGATAAAAAAGGAACGCTTATCAGAAGTAGAACCAGTTAAAGAGAATACCATGTCTTTTGAAATTTATCTGAGAACAAGTACTTCACTAGTTGAGAAATAACTAGTTATAACCCGAATGGCTTCCTTAGTTATTGTGTGAGTTCTTTCTAAATACATATTCTCTCAATGAACTCAACTCAAAATGATTCTGATATGCTCATCCTTAAAATCTTCAAGAAAGTAAGAAGCATTATGAAAACCCTTTTCAAAAACCCTAGCATATTTTGTTTCAATCTTTTTGTTCTTATCACAAAGTGATTTCAACTGTGTATAAATGTATAGAGTTCCTAAATCTTCTATCTTGTAGTCAATATAACTAGATACATCACCTTTGATCAAAACTCCAATTGGAATGTAAAGACGTAAATTAATCTATATGACATAATCTACTCTTTATTCATAAATAAACTCATAGATCAATTAAGAAGTCTATTTCATACATAATATAAAATAAGTTTAATAAATTGATAAAACAATCATAGATATCAAGGAGTTAAATAAAATTTTCATATATAATGGAAGGTAAAAATTTCTCATTACATATCATTATATGATACTTAGGCTTTCTAATGCCTTAAGTATTAAACAAACATAAAGAAAGTGAGATACATCTGTCGATCTCCAATCTGAGTCACTTCCTTTCATTCCATTGAATGGAGATGAGAACAAGATTCAGACGCTTTTTCTACCCAACCTTGAAGCTTACGCTTCCCCGGAATTCTTGGTCAATCAAGAATACTCGACCCTGCATGAATTATTTTAACAAAAGAATTCGAAAGACAAGAGGGAATCTGGTGCATGCCTAGATGATACAAGCATTTTCATTTTCATTTTTCTAATTCTTTTAAGAAACAAGCATTATCAATCAAAGATATGGTAGAGAGAATAAATAAAATAATTCCATCTATTTCAATGGATAATTCAATTCATTACTCAAATGAGTATAATGGCATGCATAGAAAAAATAAATAGTTTGGAAAAAGCAACTATTCTCTCTAAGATTCCATATTCGGCACCCATCTCGGAAGGTAACTTTCCATACACAAGCCATTCTAGTTAGGTTCTCATAAAACAAGAATACATTTCCATAAAGAATACAATCTTTTGACTAATAGAACTAACATCTTTCCTATCACTTTCATAAATTAAACACTATTTCATTACTTTCACCTAATTGAAAACAATCTTTCGTAGAATAACAATTTCACGATTTTGATAAGCAAACATATTTTCATCAAAGTAAATCAAATAAGTACAAAGTAAGAATAAGGTGTAATGCAAGTATGATTATTTTCATATAAATGAGTTAAATTTGAGTACATATTCTTTAAATGAGTAGCTATCCTAACCCATTAGCATTATTTACCATTCTTAAACAATATAAGTGCATTTCTTAGCTATTTCAATATATGTACCACCTAATGATTTCCTTTTATGTCTATTCAAGGAATAATAAAAAAAATTCAATAAAGACATGGAATATCATAAATAAAATCTTATTCTACAACCATAGCTATATTTCACTATCATTTCTTAGTGCAAAATAACTAAAATGAAATGAAGATCCTACCTCCTTACGCTTTGATACAGGCTTGGAATGAACTCTTTCGTGCCTCCTCTAAATCAACCTACTTCTTTCTTGATGGCTCAAGAGTTCTATATCAGATCTTCCTCTAACCACCTATCTATTTTCCTTCTATCTCTGCTCTAAAGTGCTCTCTCTCTCTCTAATCTCTTTTAACTTTACTATCTCTCTCTCTGCTCCAACTTGCTATTTGCTATCTTTTTCCTCCCCCTAACTATCGAGCCTATGCCTCTATTTATACTATTTTTCCCTATGAAATTTGCTACATCTAAGACTCAGTTATTGTTATGAATTTATAATATTGGCTGCATTATAGATAGGTCTGATGCTTAACTATTCCACGTCTTCTCCTTCCCCAAAGTATTACTAGTTTAGTGGTTTCTCTTGTCTACACATCTTGGAGTGGTGGGAGGCCAAGTAATGTCTTCTAAAGTAATCAAAATCGGATCATGGAGAGATGGTTGGTCTTCTCCACCATCATCGTGGAGTTTGCAGTCTTCCAACTACCTCCGTGGATCATGGAAAATATGCATTTACATAACTCCATGGCACTATGTGCTCATTTACTCTTTCCTCTTGCCGGTCTCGAGCCATTAACAATGGTTGTTCTACAGTCTAATTGCAATGATATTTAGTACATGGGGTGTGACTATCATTTGGTGGGGAAGTTGACATTGTCGAGTTCTACTAGTCGACGAATAACCCGTCACCGCCACCTTTTGTGGAGAAAACATCTGCCACCGCCACCTTTGGTAAAATAACATATGTATAAATAAAAAATTTCATTTTAAATCATTAGTAATGAAATTCTAATATGATTTTCTATTATTAATAAATTAATAATGTATAAGGATATATATACATATATATATATATATATATATATTTATATATACACATACCTATATTGATCAATTTCATTAAACTAATTATGAAATATATACAATAATCAACTTCATACGGATTGAAATCATGTCAACATAAAGTTTGCATTCTAAATCATATTTAATAGAAATATTAAGTTGCTAATTAATTAAGTCTAATTTTTCAACTAATAGTCATTTTTATATATGAAATCAACATAACGGCTAATTTTTACTCAAATCATTTCAATTTAAAATAACACATCGACAAAGTCACAATTCAAATAATGATGCATCGATGAAGTCATATTTGCACAAACATATTTTCTATTGTGGTGTGTGAGATTCCTCTAGTCTACCAAAGTCATAAACTAAAAACAACTCTACCCGAGTCATGTTTTCACCTTCATCTTCGTTCACCTGTCCCTGCATCACTTGCACTCAATAATTCATCAGCATTGATGATCCCCAATTAAGATAATACTAGCTATCTAATTACATATTGCATGAGTAAAATGCATACATCATTTTCTGTTATTTGTATACAACTGCATTATCATCAAAATTTATGTTCATATTTGTTTCAATTTCAATTCATAAATAAAAACCTACATTATTTCTCCTAATAACACATTATCAAAAATACGGTTCATTACATCCTTCCCCTCTTGGAAGAGACATCATCTTGATGTCTTATTATCCATCAATAATCACATAGAAATTCTATCTCATAAAATGTTAACCATACATCAAGTTTCAAATATAAATAATAACAATAGTATACATGCTATCCAAGTTCACATCATAAAATCAAAATCATTGTTTCGAAGATATCTCAAATGATAAGCAACTATTTCCTAAGAAAGAAAATGAGGAAAATGATGGTCAATCATCTCAGCATCCTCCCATGTAGCACTATCCTCAGAATATTGGTCCCACTGAACCTTATACTGGGTGAAATCTCCACTATGTAGCTTCACGCTACATTGATCTAGGATTTGGATGGGCTCCACTAGCACCACCCTTGGATCATGTACCTGTAAAGATTGCCAATCAAGAATATGAGATGCATCAACATGAGACGGTTTCAACAAAGAAACATGAAACACATTGTGGATTCGAGCTAGAGTAGGGGGTAAAGCTAATCTATAAGCAACTGGATTAATAACTTCCAGTACATCAAAATGCCCCACATATCTTGGTGCCAACTTCAATGATTTTTCGAATGAGATAGAGCTCTTATGAGGTTTGACTCTCAAAAAGACTTTATCTCCTGCAACAAATTGTTTGAAAGTCCTATTTCAATCTGCATAACTCTTTTGTTGGTCTTAATCCAGTACATCAAAGGGTCCCACATATCTTGGTGCCAACTTCAATGATTTTCCAAATGAGATAGAGCTCTTATGAGTTTTGACACTCAAAAAGACTTTATCTCCTGCAACAAATTGTCTGAAAGTCCTATTTCGGTTTGCATAAATCTTCAATTGGTCAGCTACCTCCTTCAACTCACTCTTGATCAACACCATTTTCTCATCCATTTCCTTAAGTAAATTAGGACCAATGATGATCCTATCTTATAGTTTATCCCAACTGATAGGTGTGTGACACTTTCACTCATAGAGTGCTTCAAAAGGCCCCATCCCTAAGGATGCATGAAAGGAGTTGTTATAAGCAAAATCAACCAAAGGCAAGTACTCCTCCCATTTGTACTGCTGATCCATGCAATACATTCGTAAAAGATCTTCCACAACCTGATTAACCCTTTCTATTTGGCCATCAATCCATGGATGATATGATGAACTAAAATCCAATCTTATTCCCAATGCTACATTTAATGTTGTCCAGAATCTGGAAGTCATCCTGGTATCCCTATCTGATATTATTACTTTTGAAACACCATTTAACCGAAAAATTTCTTACCAAAATTTCTTGGCAAGAACAAATGATCCATCCTTGAGATTTCTAGGTATGAAATGTGCAACTTTACTCAACTTATCCACCACTACTAAGATAGTGTCATGTTTATTTTTGCTCATCAGTAATCCTTGTATAAAATCCATACTGATTACTTGCCACTTGTATTCTAGTATAACATGTTGGAATAAAAGTCATGCTAGATGAACATGTTTAGCTTTCACTCGTTGAGATTCCAAACATTGTACCACATACTCAATCACTTCCTTTCTGAGTTTAGGCCAGAAATACAAAGATCTCAGGTCAGCCACCATCTTTGTTATTCCAGGGTGTCCTGAATAAGGTGTATTGTGCATCTCATGCAATATTAACTTCCTCAACTCTCCCCCTTTAGGTATATACATCCTTCCTTGGTACCTTAAAATACCATTAGGTTTGATTTCATATCCATCATAGCAATGGTCTGAAGAATCTTTTTCCAAGGCTTGTTTAACCCTTAGGTAATGCTCATCTTCTGGAAGGTTCTGCAACACTTGTTTTTTCAAGTTTTTTCTAGTTGTCACCATAGAAAATAGGTGTCTTCTTCTACTGAGAACATCAACTACCCTGTTTTCCTTCCCTTTGATATATTCAATACCAAAATCATACTCACTGAGGAATTCAAGCCATCTTCTTTGTCTTGTATTAAGGTTAGGTTGTGTAAAGATATACTTCAATCCTAAATGATCCATTTTTAGCTCAAAAGGCTTCCCTAAAAGGTAATGCCTCCACATTTGTAATGCATGAACAATAGCTAGAAGTTCTAATTCATGCGGTGCATAATTCAATTCATATTGCTTCAATTTTCTTGATGCAAATGCAACCACTTTTCCTTCCTGCATCAACAGTGCTCCCACACCTTCACCTGAGGCATCTGTAATTACTATAAAATGTCCATTGGGATCTGGTATAGTTAAGAGTGCTGTTGTTGTCAATTTTTGCTTCAAAAGTTGAAATGACTCCTCACACTTCTCAGTCCATTCAAACCTTTTTCCCTTTTTCTAAAGTGAAGTAATAGGTGTTGCTATCCAAGAAAATCCTTCCACATACTTTCTATAATATCCTACAAGTCCCATAAAACTTCAAACTTCTGAAACATTCTGAGGTGTTGACCAATCTACTATTTCTTCTATCTTTACAAGATCGACTGAAATTCCTTCAGCATATATGACATGACCTAAGTAATGCAGCTTTTCCTGAAAGAAAGCACACTTAGAAAATTTCCCATAAAGCTTACGATCTCTCAACCATTCCAAAATTGTCCTTAAGTGCTTCTTATGTTCTTCTTCATTCTTAGAATAGATCAAAATGTTATCAATAAAGATTAGAACAAAATCATCTAGGTATTCTCTAAAAATACTGTTCATGAGGTTCATGAATGTTGTTGGGCCATTGGTTAAACCAAATAATACGATAGTGAATTCATAGTTCCCATACCATGTTTGGAATACAGTCTTAAGAATATCCTCATCTTTAATCCTTAACTGGTGGTATCCTAATCGAAGATCAATTTTGGAGAATACCGTTGCACCTTTCATTTGGTCAAACAATTCATCTATCCTTGGTAAAGGATATCTATTTTTGATAGTCACTTTATTCAACATCCTATAATCAATGCTTAACCTTAAAGTGCCATCCTTCTTCTTTATGAAGATCGCCAGTGCACCCCATGAGGATACACTTGGTCTAATAAATCCTTTCCAAAGCAATTCTTGCAATTGATCCTTAAGCTCATACAATTATATTGTTGTCATTCTATACGAAGCCTTAGATTGCGGCTTCATTCCCAGTAAGATTTCTATAGAAAAATCAAACTCTCTCTTAGGTGGTAACTTAGTAAGGTCTTTTGGAAAGACATCCAAGAACTCTATAAGGACAAGATAATCCTTAGGACTCTTCTCAATGTTATCTAAATCACTTACCATGATAGCAATTGTGGAACATCCTTTCCTTTGGGCCTTCTTGAGTTGTATTGCTGAAATGTGTCTTAATTCAAGAGGCTTTTGAGACCCAAGAATTTCAACTAAATTCCCAAAATCGTCTATACAACTAATGACCTTATTATCACAGTTTACTATGGCTTTATGCTCAGTTAACCAGTTGATACCTAAGATCACATCATATGATCCTAATGGTGCCACACAACGGTTAACCTAGGTTTGAAAACTTGAAAGTTCTAGTTCACTACAAAATAGACAAGTATCTACCCTTCATTCTGCTCGATTCCCATATTGGACCATCCATGCATTTGAAATATAACCAAGTCTAACAGATAATCCAGAAACTACTTTAGGATCAACAAAGCATTCAATAGTTCCTGTATCTATTAAAATAGAATCCGATTGCCCAAAAAGCTTACTCGTCATCTTAATAGGTGAGGCTTGGAATCAGCCTAACGGTTGTCAACTACTACGTGAATCTAGTGTTATGAGGCTCCTTGTTGATTTTCTCCTCTTCGTGTGGGGGCACGTTGCAGACAATTTGATGCATAATGACTTCCTCCATAGTTGTAACACCCATCCCTAGGTCCGGAATTTCCACCTGACCTACCTCTATCCAAGTTTTGTAGGGCATTGTAGTTGGTGTTACTATTTGTTCTCTTGTTACCATCTTGATTCACTCTTCCCCTTTCTTGAGTGTTGGGTCCCCTTGTAATGCCCCGCTGGGAAACCCCGAAGGGTTAAAGCTAAAACACTCAAATGGAGTGCAAATATTTTTTTTTTGGTATAATAATATAATAATAAGACACAACATGATGATACATTGGAATTATCTAAAGCTTTGGTAACATAGTGGAAGACAAAACTAATACCTAAAGGGTTTCCCAACGTGATTATGTAACTTAGCACCTAACTCAACTCGCGACATCTGATCCAATTAAGTAGGTTCTTTTAATTACATGTTATTACTTAAGACATGGATATAATTTGTTCGGTAAATTAAATTAATAAATGATAGGACACGTTCATCCATTTAGGTTGAAGATGAGGTGAACATGAGGAAATTTACCCAATGAAATTAAGACATAGATAACTTAAGAATTCACCCATTAAAGTTAAAATATGGTTAACTTGGTGAGTCCATCCATTTTAGATACAATATAACTAATATATCAAAGTTCATTTATAGAGGTTAAAATGTAATTAACCATATGAGTTCATCCATTGTAATTAAAATAATGCTAAGAAGATGAAGTTCATTCATTAAGGTTAAAATGTAATATAACCATATGAGTTCATCCATTATAGTTAAAATCTAGTTAAAAAGATGGAGTTCATTTATTAAGGTTAAAATGTGTATAGCCAATTGAGTTCATCCATTATAGTTAGAATGAAACTAATATGATGAAGTTCATTCATTTAGAATAAAATGTAAATAACTAAATGAGTTCATCCAATTTAATTATAATATAGCTATTATGATGAAGTTCATTTATTAAGATTAAAATGTAAGTAACTAAATGAAGTTCGTCCATTAGAATTACAATTTAGGAAATATGACGAGTTCATCCAATAATTGTTATCCATTCATTACGTTCAAACTTTTCCTTAACCATATACCATGCATCTAATTTCATTACATGCTTTAATTCCATCATAACCTAGTGAATTCTTTCCATGCTTACTTATTTTCATTAACATTAACAAAATACTTTCCATAATCATATCTACAATCCTTTATTATCCTAATTACTGCATTTAACAAGATGACTATATACATGCATTCAAAAATTAACTTCATCTAATCCCCATTACACACTTAACATAATTCATCCATACATGCTAGCACTAACTATGAAATAAGAGAGACAAAAGCATCACATAACACGTAAATGATCTCGGAGTTCACCCCTAGAGGGCTACATCTCTGGGTCTGCTCAACTGCAAGACCCCTCTGGCAATTAATTAAGTTATAGTTACATAGTTTCACATCATTTACATTCCTGCCTTTTAGGTGAGCACAACCAATATATAAATGACCACTTCGGACAATAACTCTGAAATGATCTCTACATAGAAACAGATCCAACTGAACACATCAAAAACAATTACAAAGGTCTCTTGTCTGACGGTACCCTAACTGGGGACTTGATCCACTATGGCCAACCACAAACCAACTAGACGACAGGGTCCAAACAAGCATATCAAGGCCTCGCCAGTACTTAACAAAAGTGAATACATAAATTAAACTTCTCAGGTTTCCATTTGTCTGTTTCACAAAACCGAGGAAGGACATAACTAAACCATTTATTTTACTAAATGAGGATATTATTAACTTATTAATTTTCAAATCGATGCATTATTTATGATAATTCAATAGCATATCATTTAAGTTTTCAAAATATCCAATATTAAATATTTCATTTTCCAATTACTCCTATACTCTAGTAATCCATTTCTAAATTTCCTAGATAACCTATAATATTTATATCCAAAAATAATATATTCCTGAATAATGCATTATTTAAAAATCATCAATTAATAAATATATTTTATTTCAGCAAAATTTTTTATTAAAATAATATTCTATCTTTTTCCCAAAAAGATACTTTCCCATTAATACTGTTACCAAAATTAAATATTAATTAATATATATTTATTAACCCATTATTAATAAAATATACACAATTAAATTAACAATACACAATAAACCAATTATATATATATATATATATATATAAATTAATCTTCATTAATATAATATATATTAATAATAATATTTAATAATGTTCAAATTTCAAATTAATTATTAATTAATATATATATTAACCTTCATTAATAAATATATATTAATAATAATTAATAATTACTTAAAAACTATATTAAAAAAAAACTTTTATTAAAACTAAAATTAAAACTTACCAGCATAAACATACCGGCAGCAACATATTTTTTTTTGACAATACTCAGAAATTTTCTGAGAACAAAATGGAGATAATTTCCAGAATAGCAAAACACCAGCATAAACATACCAGCAACAACATATATATTTTTTTGACAATACTCAGAAATTTTCTGAGAACAAAATGGGGATAATTTCCAAAATAGCAAAACACTAGAATAAACATACCAGCAGCAACATATTTTTTTTTTTTGACAATACTCTGAAATTTTTCAAGAACAAAATGGGGATAATTTCCAGAATAGCAAAACACCAGCATAAACATACCAGCAGCAACATATATATTTTTTTGACAATACTGAGAAATTTTCTGAGAACAAAATGGGGATAATTTTCAGAATAGCAAAACACTAGCATAAACATACTAGCAACAACATATATATTTTTTTAGACAATACTCAAAAAATTTCTGCGAGCAAAATGGGGATAATTTTCAGAATAGCAAAACACCAGAAAGCCCAAATAAAATACAAGTAAACTAAAGCCCCCAAATAAAAAATAGACTCAGAAATTTTCTGAGACAACCAAAGAATGGATTTAGCCATTCTTAAACAAGCATTTTCATTTCCAGGCAACTAAATTTTACAATCTTTTCCATAATACAAAACTAATTCAACCATCTTTCCTCAATACAAAACATTGCAAGCCCATTTCTTTTCAGAGCTGATACTCAAATATGAGAACATTCATGGGTTTTTAAACCAGATTTTTTTCATGAAGAACAACCAAACACTAGTCTTGATTTAAAAATGGAATAAAGAGGTAAATAAGAATCCTACCTACCATAGCATTCCTGGCAAGATTTCTTTGAAGAAGAGCCCAATCTGCAGCTATAGAGGTCCTCCATTCTCTCCCAAAATCCCCAATTTTTTTTCCCTCCAAGAATCTTCTTCCCAAAAAATTCAACAACAACCAAAATATTTTCCCAACCTAGGTTAAAAGAATGCAATTTTGACCTAATTTTATAATTTCGAATTTAAGCACTTTTTAAATAAAAAATGAAAATAATCATTCTTTTCAACTATTCAAATAATCTAACTTTCTTTTCTAATTAAAATTAAAATGCTTCTCTCATATTTAATTTTAATTTTCTCAATATTAACTAAGCTAACATTTATATTTTACAATATTGATGAGGATAGAATATTTAATAAATAAAATTCTCAAATAAATCTTTTCACACTATATCAAAATCAACATATAAATTAAACTTGCTTTTCTAATAAAAATTGATTTTCTTAAATGAGTAAAATTAACTTTTCTTTTCCAAAACGCAAAAGAGATTAAATTATTTCTATTTCAAATAACTTTAAATCTTTCCTTTTTAAAACGCATAAACTAATTAAATTCGTTATTT
The DNA here is from genome assembly GCF_030272615.1 of Cryptomeria japonica. Lineage (NCBI taxonomy): Eukaryota > Viridiplantae > Streptophyta > Pinopsida > Cupressales > Cupressaceae > Cryptomeria > Cryptomeria japonica. The sequence goes on from NC_081413.1 coordinate 157,664,130, forward strand.
AAAATTAACCATTAAATTAAACTCGCTACAAACATAATTAAAGCGATCTTTTTAATTAATGATTAATTAATCCCATAAAAGAAACTTATTTATTTTAATTTCTCAATTACGAACGCGTAAATGAACACATTAAATCAAATTAAATACTTAAACTTGCTACAAACACAAATATAGGGATCTTTTTAATTAATGATTAATCACATAAAAGAAACCTATTTATTTTAATTTCTCAATTTCTAATGCCTAACTAAACACATTAAATTAAATTTAATACTTAGGATTAAATAATTCATTTTTCCACACGCGAGGCATGCAACCCAAGAAAGCCAACCAATCACATGACATGCAAACCCAAATGAAAAGGGAAATCGACGGACCATACATGACGCTCACTTGATCATGACTAAGGCAAGACAAGGGTTTTACGACCACCTAATCCAAATTCTAAGGATGAAAGAGGTACTCACCCTATGAATCCTGACGAAGATGGACCTCGCACCTAGGCGGTACTGTACCTACAATCTCCTACAACCATGAGTCATGCAAGCATACACACACACACACACACACACACACATATATATATTCAAAGAAGACATTAGCATGAGTTTTATAACAAGAATTAGGGAAACGGTTAGACTTACACAAGAATCGATGTGAAAGCACAATAACAGGTATGCAAAATATTCATAATATAAGACTACAACATTACATAATGGTAAATCAAGTATCCAAGAATGCCACATAGAAAAAGTCAACCAAGGTCAAACCAGTTTTACAAAGCCGACTAGGGTAGGGGCACTACACCCCTCTTTAGATTCCTTTTTTGTCGATTGTTGTCATTCTTGTTCTTTTGGAAATTCCTATTTCCAAAATTTGGTCTGTTATTCACATTTTTACGGAAATTTCCCAACTATTGCAACTTATGCTCTTTCTTGGTTTCATTCTCAAATACTTCTTCCATAGTTAGTAGATATGAATATCCGCTTCTGCTCCAATATGAGGTCTCAAACCCAAGATGAACTTTTGGATGCGAAACCGCTTATCCATCTAATATTGTGGAACATACTTAAGAAGGTTGGTAAACTTCTCCTAGTATTGAGTTATTGACATGCCACCTTGTGTTAGGTTCTAAAATTCAGTCATCTTCTTATCAAATAATAACTGAGGAAGACACCTCTTCCTAAAGGATTATAAAAATAACTCCCAAATGATATCTCTAGGTTGCAACTTCCTTTCAGTCTTTTCATTATCCCACCAAGTAGCAGCTTCACTGGAAAGTTGGTAAGCAGCCCAAACTACCTTGGTTTCATTGGACATGTTGCGGAGGCCAAAATAATTTTCCATTTCTATCACCCATGCCTCTACACCATCACCAATAGTTTTTCCATCAAACTTTGGTGGGGCTATTCTTTTCAAGTCCTTAGCCAACTCTCCTTCAATCCTTGCTTGGTTATCGAGTTGTTCTTCAACCCTTGGAGCTTCATTTAGGACTTCTTCGACCCTTTGAACCTCCTGATTGAGTCCATTCATTCTAGCACTCTGCTGGTTCAGTAGATCAAGGATTTGGTTGAGTCTTTCATTTCCATTACTTGACCCAACCCTTGTGGTCCTTGACCCCATTGTTAATCAACAATTTCTGCATCAATGAATGTTAATATTTCTTGGCGGAAAAGAAAGAATATTTGCAAGGTTATGATTTCCATAACTTCCATTTAATCAAAGCTCCCTAAAATGTACCCTTACAATATAACTATAGAGATTAATATCCATATTTACTACTAGAAGGAAACAATATAGAACTATAATAAGACATAGTTAGGTAATTTGCACATCTATATCATCCAAGTTTATAATATAAACTAAGGTCCAAAGTATATATTTATCATCATAGGAATCATACAAAACAAAACATTCAGCTCAAATTTATTATAGAAGGAAAGACATCTTTATTTATTGATAATAAAAGTGTTATTACATAATACATCATTCTTCTAGTGGAGTCATGGGAGTATATCCTTCAGACTCACTAGAACTTAGGGGGGGATAACCTTCAGACTCATCATCACTGAGTGGGGTATATCCCTCAGATTCATTATCACTAAGTGGAGAATATTCTTCTGACTCATCGGAGCTAATCACAGTTGGCCTAATGGGAGAATACTCTAACTCAGGCTGCTCTTCCCCTATAGGGATAGTCTTTTCATCGAGGGATTCAGTAGGGACTACTCCTATCTCAACATTTTTTTACTCTTCAGAAACTTGTTTCTCCATGGGAGGAACATTTTCCTCCTCACTGATCCATCCTCCACTTGGATGGTTATCCATAATAGGCATGACAGGAGATATACGATCCTTCTTGACCCTTAGAAAATAAGCATACCCAGCTACTGACTTATGAGCCATCTATTTTGTTCGCACCATCTCTATAAGTTTCAACACAAAACTATACCAAAATGTAAAGATGTAAATTACTCTATATGACATAATCTACTCTTTATTCATAAATAAACTCATAGATCAATTAAGAAGTCTATTTCATACATAATATAAAACAAGTTTAATAAATTGATAAAACAATCATAGATATCAAGGAGTTAAATAAAATATTCATATACAATGGAAGGTAAAAATTTCTCATTACATATCATTATACTATACTTAGGCTTTCTAATGCCTTAAGTATTAAACAAACATAAAGAAAGTGAGATACATCTGTCGATCTCCAATTTGAGTCGCTTCCTTTCAGTCCATTGAATGAAGACGAGAACAAGATTCAGGTGCTTTTTCTACCCACCCTTGAAGCTTATGCTTCCCCAGGATTCTTGGTCAATCAAGAATACTTGACCCTGCACGAATTGTTTTAACAAAATAATTTGAAAGACGACAGAGAATATGGTGCGTGCCTAGATGATACAAGAATTTTCATTTTTATAATTCTTTTAAGAAACAAGCATTATCAATCAAGGATATGGTAGAGAGCATAAATAAAAGAATTCCATCTATTTTAATGTATAATTCAATTCATTACTCGGCCAATTATAATGTCATGCATAGAAAAAATAAATAGTTTGGAAAAAGCAATTATACTCTCTAAGATTCCATATTCGGCACCTGTCCCGGAAGGTAACTTTCCATACACAAGCCTATCTAGCTTGGTTCTCATAAAACAAGAATACATTTCCATAAAGAATACAATCTTTTGACTAATAGAACTAACATCTTTCCTATCACTTTCATAAATTAAACACTATTTCATTACTTTCACCTAATTGAAAACAATCTTTCGTAGAATAACAATTTCACGATTTTGATAAGCAAACATATTTTCATCAAAATAAATCAAATAAGTACAAAGTAAGAATCAGGTGTAACACATGTATGATTATTTTCATATAAATGAGTTAAATTTGAGTACACATTATTTAAATGGGCATCTATCCTAGCCCATTAGCATTATTTACTATTCTTAAACAATATAATTGCATTTCTTAGCTATTTCAATATATGTACCACCTAATGATTTCCTTCTATGTCTATTCAAGGAATAATAAAACAAATTCAATAAAGACATGGAACATCATAAATAAAATATTATGCTACAACCATTCTCTATTTCACTATCATTTCTTAGTGCAAAATAACCAAAATGAAATGAAGATCCTACCTCCTTACGCTTTGATACTGGCTTGGAATGAACTCTTTTGTGCCTCCTCTAATTAGCCTACTTCTTCCTTGATGGCTCAAGAGTTATCTATCAGATCTTCCTCTAACCACATATCTATTTTCCTTCTATCTATGCTATAAAGTTCTCTCTCTCTCTCTCTCTCTAATCTCTCTTCTAACTTTACTATCTTTCTCTCTGCTCCAACTTACTATTTGCTATCATTTTCCTCCCCCTAACTATCAAGCCTATGCCTCTATTTATACTATTTTTCCCTATGAAATCTCCTATGTCTAAGGCTTAGTTATTGTTTGATAGTTCTGATACTAAATATGATTAGTATAGATGCCAAGCTAACAATATGAGAGGGGGGGGTGAATCATTCAAACTTAATCTTCAATAAAAACAATAGATTCAACCTCGGTAACCTTATCAGAAAAATCGTAATGCATGCAGACCCATAAATAGATAAGATCAAAAACATATAACACCAGATTTAACGTGGAAACCCAAATAGGGAAAAACCACTGTGGGATTTCAGACCCACTAAGAAATATACTCTTCTAGAGTATGCTCGATTAAAAGCAAATCCTGTTAAAGATTACAAACACATTGCTAGATGTGACTCGGTTAAGGGATTTCCCTCAAATCTGTTAGGATCTTCACTTTGTTAGAAGTGACCTTGTTAAAGGATTTCAAACACTCAATAAGAATTTCACCTTGCTAGAGGATTTACATATAAGACTGTCAAGTCCACTCAGTTGAGAGATTTTCTGTCACTTTAACAAATTAACAGTAATAAAAATCTATCTACAACTTCACATCTAAAATGCTAAAGTAGATTCTTATTTGTTCAATACAATCTAGACATAGAACTAATCTTGTCTATCTGTTGGGGTTCTATACTCTATTATTCTAACGGGTCTTCAAGCTTCTGTGCTCAATAATCACTATGTAGCATCCCTGTGCATACACTTGCCCACATACATTGTTTATCAACAGTTTCCTATTTATGAACAATTAGGTAACCGCTTAATCTCCTTGATCACATTTCCCATGATCAATCATAGCCATCAGATCTTCAATCTTGTCTAGCTTCAATGCATCTTTCGATCTAAAAACATTTTACCTGGTCTTGGAACTTGCATAATAGTCTTGAAACTTGTGCCAAGGTATTGCGGTTCAATTTGAGTTGTAGATCTTCCTGCTGATGTTTCTTTATCATAGATTCTTTAACAATCTTCATACACGGCTTACCAATCATTTAATCTACTCCATCTCATCAGCTTCTTTTATTAAATACCGCATGTAAACATTTAATTCTTTCTATTATAGCTCAATTACAACTCAGTAACAACTCGGTGAATAATAAACTTCACTCGGTAGAGATTCTTCCTTCATTAACTGATAGAGATAACCTCAGGGTTTACCGATTAGGTTCTTTGCTTGATAACATAGTATAGTATTAACCTTTACATTTACAACATATGTATGATGTTAAAGCAATCTAAAACATCATGATCTCATCATTGTCTAACTCGGTAGTATTTGCCCATTGAATACCTTATTCATCCCTTTATTCATCATATTCTTTCCTGTGTCTTTTACTGACTTCTTCATAATCTTCATATCATACTTCTCAAGATATGGCAACATCATACTGAATTAGAAAATCAATTTCTTGACATCAATGAAAAAATAATAATATCAAGATAGTAAAACATCTTTAATCAGTTATATCCATAATCATCAACAACCTTCTCAATATCGTTATTGAAATGCCAACAATCTTTCATTGTCCATTATAATGCAATATTGCCAACAATATCCCCCTTTGGCATTGATGGAAAAACCAATTGATTTGACCTTAGTAGATTCGGATTGCTATGATTCTGAAATGTTGAAATGCTCTCCCCCATACATTAGACTTCTCCTATTTTCTCAGTCTTGTTTCCAATCTGTAATCTGCTCTTCTCCCCTGTTAGAGGCATTCTCCCCCTTTGACAAAAATGCCAAAAGGAAAAGAACTAAAACATAATTTGTTTCTGTAAGAAGTTATTTACTGCTGTTGTGTATCAACTGAGTCTTGGTCAGAGCATTTGTCTTCAATTCCTGTTCCCTATTTATTATTTTCTGTACACCTTTAGAAAACCTCCTAAAGTGTGTAAATCAACATCAACTCCTAAAAGATATTCTATAGAGTCATTGAATTGATGCTTTCACCAAACTCGGTCAGTGAATGGAAGATAGGGGTAGGACCCCTAATTGACTTTTGAGATACTCAAAAGTGTCCTTTGGCAGTGGCTTGGTGAAGATGTCTGCAATTTGTTCCTTTGTGCTAACATACTCCAACACCACTTTCTTCTCTTGAGCTTCTTCTCTAAGATAATGATATTTGATAGATATGTGCTTTGTCTTAGAGTGCATAACAGGATTTTTTGAAATGTTAATGGCACTAGTATTGTCATAGAATATAGTTACTAGCTCGATAAATTTCTCATTTATACCTTCCAACAGTTGTTTGATCCATGCAATGTTGGTGCAATTCAGTGTTGCAGCAACATATTTAGCTTCTGTTGTTGACTGTGAAACACATCCTTGTTTCTTGCTAAGCCAACTCACTAGTCTTTTTCCTAAAAAGAAAGCTCCTCCACTTGTGCTTTTTTTGTCATCAATGTTGCCTACCCAATCAGCATCAGTATAAATTTTTAACTCAAAATCATTTCCTTTCTAATATACTAAGTCATAATCCTCTGTGCCTTTCAAGTATCTAAAAATTCTTTTGATTGTTGTCATGTGTGTTTCCTTAGGATCTGCAGAGAATCTTGCAACAATAGCTACTGCATGTGCTATATCTGGCCTGCTGTGAACAACATATTGTAGTTTTCCAATCATGGATCGGTAGAGTGTCTCATCAACAAATGCAGATTCATCATTCTTTGATAATTTACAGTTGGTAGTCATAGGAATACTTACTAGTTTTTAATCCTCCATTCCAAATTTCTTCAAGATTTCTTTTGTGTATTTGGATTGAGTAATGAAAATCTCATTTTTCATTTGCAGTATCTATAGACCTATAAAATAATTTATCTCACCGATTAATGACATCTCAAATTCTTTACTCATTTCATTTCCAAAGTTCTTGCATAAAGAGTCATTTCCACAAAATATAATATCATCAACAAATATGGTTGAGATTAGTATTCCATTTTCATCATTCTTCATGTACATGTTGTTGTTATCACTTGTCCTTATAAAACCAATCTTAATCAAATAAGAGTGCAATCTTTCATACCATGCTCTTGGTGCTTGTTTCAAACCATATAAAGCTTTGTTCAGTTTACATACTTGATCTTTATTATTGTCTTCAACAAATCCTTCAGGTTGTTCAATGAAAACTTCTTCTTCTAATATTCCATTCAGAAATGTAGATTTGACATCCATTTGATATATCTTGAAGTTCTTGAAAGTAGCATAGGCCAACAATGTTCTTACTCCTTCAAGTCTTGCCATAGGTGCAAAAGTCTCACCATAATCAATTCCTTCTTCTTGGGCATAACCTTTGCAAAGTAGTCTTGCTTTGTTTCGAATGACCTCACCTATTTCATTTAGCTTGTTTCTGAAGATCCACTTTGTACCGATTACATTTTTGTCCTTCGGTCTTGGGACTAGTATCCATGTGTCATTATTCTTGATTTGATCAATCTCTTATGTCATAGCATTTATCCAATCTTCACTGTTAAATGCCTCTTTCACTATTCTTAGTTCAAATTCAAATATTAGACATGTGTTTTGTCTCAGTTTGTTCCTTGTCATCACTAGATCATTCTTATCTCCTATAATCTGACTTGGTGCATGATTCCTTCTGACATACTTGGCTAATATAGGCTCAGTAGGCTCTGTATGATCTTCTTCATCACTCGGTAACTGGATATTGTCTTCATTTTCTTCAGCAGTCTTCTCGATAGGACTTCTCGGTTGAACATAGACAAATCCTTCATATTCTTCTGGTTCTTTGGAATTTCCTTCATCATTTCTTTATGCAAATTCATCAATTTTCACATTTGCACTTTCTACTATTTTGTTAGATGATTTGATCAGACATTAAATGCTTTGCTTCTAGAAGAATAACCTAGAAATGTTCCTTCTTCACTTTTCTAATCAAACTTACCATTTCTATCATCTTTGTGAACATAGCATCTACTCCCAAAGATTTTAAAATAACTTACATTAGGTTTCTTGTCATACCAGATTTCATATGGTGTCATCAAAGTACCTTTCTTCAATTGAACTCGGTTCAAGGTGTAAATAGCTGTGCTTATTGCTTCTCTCCAAAATGTTTGTGACACCTTCTTCTCAATCATTAGTGTTCTAGCACAATCCACAATAGATCTATTTCTCCTTTCAGCTATTCCATTCTGCTATGGAGTTCTAGGTGCAGATACTTGTCTTTTAATACCGTAATCATTGCAGAATAAGTTGAATTCATCATAAGTAAACTCTCATCCTCTATCTGATCTAAGACATTTCAGTTGCATTCCTGTTTCATTTTCAACTCTCACCTTGTACCATTTAAACATTTGAAAAGCTTCTGATTTCTCTTTTAAAAACATTACTGACATCATCCTTGAATAGTCATCCATAAATAATATGAAATACTTATCACCATAATAACTTTGAACTTTCATAGGACCACAAAGATCAGTGTGCACTAGATCTAAAATTCTCTTAGAAGTGTAAGACTTACTTGTAAAGATTGATCTTGTCATCTTACCCATCTGGCTTCCTCGACACATAGCATTCTCAGGTTTCTCAAGACTCGGTAGACCTCTTACTCGGTGCTTCTTACTTATCTTGATCAGATTATCAAAATTTACATGACAAAACCTTTTAGGCCATAACCAGGTATCATCTATCCTTGCATATAGACATTTATTCCAAGTTGAGTCAAGATGAAATGTATTACCTCTTGTTTGTGTCCTGGTAGCAGCTAACTTTCCATGCTTGTCATGAACTTTGACAATTCCTTTTTCAAATTCTATTCGGTAACCTGTGTTGTTTAGCTATGCTACACTCAACAAATTGTATTTCAAACCTTCAACCCAATAAACATCATTACATTTTGCATTGTCAAGAAGTGTTATGGATCCTTTACCTCTCACCAGACATGGTGCATCATTACCAAAACTTACATAGCCTCCATCATAATCATCTAATTTAATAAACTTGTGTTTATCACCTGTCATGTGATGTGAGCAACCACTATCTATGATCCAAGAATCATTAGTATTTATATGAGATATTAAAGCTTTTTCTTCATACCTTTCTTCATCTGATCCATCTTTGATAGCTACATAAACAACTTCCTCTATATCAGTTTCATCTGATTTATCATCATTAGATTCCTCATCAGCTATTAGGCATGTCTTTTTATCTGTTCTCCTGAAGTCTTGATGTCCTCTGTAATGATTATCTTTCTATTTGTCATCTCGGTAATCTTTCTTTTCAGTAAAATCTTTGTCAGGATAGTTAGAAGCCATATGTCCAATCTTATCACAATTGAAACATTTCAAAGGTAGTTTTCCTTTATACTTACCTTTCCCTCTCGGTAACCTTTTGGCTAATAGTGCTTCAAACTCTTCTTGCTTTCTAATTTCTTCATACAGTTTGTGTACTACTTCCATGTTCTTCTGAAATCTTTCACTTGCTCCACTATGATCTCCTTCAGAGTACTTATACTTTCTTTCATTGTAATCATTAGATTCATCAAGATGAAAAGAACTAAATGCAGATTCAAATTTATTTACCGATGACCCACTGTTATCAAAGTTACTTAACTCAAATGCATGTAGCTTACCAATAGTAACATCTAAAGAAACTGGCATATTGGGTATAGACCTCAATTCATTGATTGCAGAGACTCGGATTGCATAGGCTGGTAGAAGGGTTCTCAACAACTTACTTGTTATATCCTTTTATTCAATAGTTCCTCCTACACCTTTGATTTGATTTACAATCTCCTTTAGTCTTGTACTATACTAGGTTATGTTCTCACCTTCATTCATCCTCATAGATTCAAGTTGTCCTCTTAGACTATCCACTTTTTCTCTTTGAACATGTTCATCTCCTTCATATACTAATATGAGCTTATCCCACATTGCCTTTGCATCATTGCAGCCTTCCAGATCATTAAACTTTGAATTGGTCAATGCAGATGTTATTTCAATCATTGCTTGAATATGTTCTTGCTTTGCCTTTATCTCTTCCATAGTCAATGGATAGGTGCTCGGTGTGACAAAATCATTCTCCAGATAGTATACAACATATTCTCCAACTCCTGATAGATGTAATTTCATCCTTTTCTGCCATGTAGAGAAACTTGACTTGTTCAACTTTGGTGCATCCCTCTTATACATCTTTGGATCTTTAACTCAAGTGCCTTTAAACTTTCCTTTTGGAGTCCAAAGCTCTGATACCAATTGATAGTTCTGATACTAAATATGATTAGTACAGATGCCAAGCTAACAATATGAGAGGGGGCGGGGGGGGTGAATCATTCAAACTTAATCTTCAATAAAAACAACAGATTCAACCTCGGTAACCTTATCAGAAAAATAGTAATGCATGCAGACCCATAAATAGATAAGATCACAAACATATAACATCAGATTTAACGTGGAAACCCAAATAGGGAAAAACCACTGTGGGATTTCAGACCCACTAAGAAATATACTCTTCTAGAGTATGCTTGGTTAAAAGCAAATCCTATTAAGGATTACAAACACATTGCTAGATGTGACCCGGTTAAGGGATTTCCCTTAGATCTGTTAGGATCTTCACTTTGTTAGAAGTGACCTTGTTAAAAGATTTCAAACACTCAATAAGAATTTCACCTTGCTAGAGGATTTACCTATAAGACTATTAAGTCCACTCGGTTAAGAGATTTTCTATCACTTTCAGAAATTAACAGTAATAAAAATCTATCTGCAACTTCACATCTAAAATGCTAAAATAGATTCTTATTTATTCAATACAATCTAGACATAGAACTAATCTTGTCTATCTGTTGGGCTTCTATACTCTGTTATTCTAATAGGTCTTCAAGCTTCTATGCTCGGTAATCACTATGTAGCATCCCTGTGCATACACTTGCCTGCATACATTGTTTATCAATAGTTTCCTATTTATGAACAATTAGGTAACTGCTTAATCTCCTTGATCACATTTCCCATGATCAATCATAGCCATCAGATCTTCAATCTTGTCCAGCTTCAATGCATCTCTCGATCTGAAAACATTTTACCCTGCCTTGGAACTTGCATAATAGTCTTGGAACTTGTGCTAGGGTATTGCGGTTCAATCTGAGCTATAGATCTTCCTGCCGATCTTTCTTTATCATAGATTCTTTAACAATCTTCATACACAACTTACCAATCATTTAATCCACTCCATCTCATCAGCTTCTTTTATTAAATACTGCATGTAAACATTTAATTCTTTCTGTTATAGCTCAGTTACAACTCGGTAACAACTTGGTGAATACTAAACTTCACTCGGTAGACATTCTGCCTTCATTAACCAATAGCGATAACCTTAGGGTTTACCGACTAGGTTCCTTAGGGTTTACCGACTAGGTTCTTTGCTTGATAATATAGTATAGTATTAACCTTTACATTTTACAACACATGTATGATGTTAAAACAATCTAAAACATCATGAGCTCATCATTGTCTGTCTCGGTAGTAGTTTCTCATTGAATACCTTATTCATCCCTTTATTCATCATATTCTTTCCTATGTCTTTTACCGACTTCTTCATAATCTTCATATCATACTTCTCAAGATATGGCAACATCATACTGAATTAGAAAATCAATTTCTTGACATCAATGAAAAAATAATAATATCAAGATAGTAAAACATCTTTAATCAGTTATATCCATAATCATCAACAACCTTCTCAATATCCTTATTGAAATGCCACCAATCTTTCATTGTCTGTTATAATGCAATATTGCCAACATTGTTATGAATTTGTAATGTTGGCTGCATTATAGACAGATCTAATGCTTAACTATTCCACGTCTTCTCTTTCCCCAAAGTATTACCAGTTTAGCGGTCTCTCTTGTCTACACGTCTTGGAGTGGTGGGAGGCCAAGTAATGTCTTATGAAGTGATCAACCTCAGATCATGGAGAGATGGTTGGTCTTATCCACCATCATCGTGGAGTCTATAGTCTTCCAACTGCCTCTGTGGATCATGAAAAATCTGCATTTACTTAAGTCTATGGCACTACATGCCCATTTACTCCTTCCCGCTGGTCATGAGCCATTAACAATGGTCGTTCTGCAGTCTAAGCGGAGTGATCTGCAGTAAGTGGGGTGTGATTGTCATTTGGTGGGGATGTTGACATTGTCAACTTCTACTAGTCAACCAATAACCCGCCACTGCCACCTTTTGTGGAACAAACATCCACCCACCACCTTTGGTAAAATAACATATTTATAATAAAAAATTCATTTTAAATCATTAGTAATTAAATTCTAAGATGATTTTCTATGATTAATAAACTAATAATGTATAAGGATATATACGTATATATATATATATATATATATATATATATATACACACATACATATACTGATCAATTTCATTAAACTAATTATGAAATATATACAATAATCAACTTCATATGGATTGAAATCATGTCAACATAAAGTTTGCATTCTAAATCATATTTAATAGAAATTTTAAGTCGCTAATTAATTAACTCTAATTTTTAAACTAATAGTCATTTTTATATATGAAATCAACATAACGACTAATTTTTACTCAAATCATTTCAATTTAAAATAACGTATCGACGAAGTCACAATTCAACAATGATGCATCGACAAAGTCATATTTGCACAAACAACTTTTCTATTGTGGTGTGTGACATTCCTCTAGTCTACCAAAGTCATAAGCCCAATATGGAAAGCTAATGTACTAAGAGGGGAGGGGTGAATCAGTACTTCAAAACTCTTCTTCAATAATAACTTTACTGTTATGCATAAACCGAATAGTGCAATAACATAATATAAAGCTAAAACAAATAGATAACAATCATACATGATTCACTCCATAACACATATATTTTGGTTATGCAGAAACTCTTGGTTAGAGAGAAAAATTGCGGTGGGGATGGCACCCACAACTTCACTACTGCAATAATAAAGGTTGCTCGGTTAGAGCTACATGTTTAGCTATTTCTGATAGCTTACCCTATTAGGAGTATCAAGATCTATTAGATCTACCTTGCTAAATGATTTTACAACACTTAAACTAAATACTACACTTGGTTAGAGGCTTTACAATTTGTAGACTTGATCAGAGTATTTTACCCTATTAAAGGTTTCTCTTACAACTTCAAAATATTACAATAAATCATTACAAATATCTGCAACTTTACATTTGGAATGTTATAGCAGATTCTATATGCTCAGAATAAGATTACCTTGCTTATAGCATACCTCAGTAACCCATATAGTAACTCGGTAAACCCTTCTATTTACTCTGTTCTTTGATTGTCCTCTAAAATCCTTCTCAGTGACCTCTGTGTCTCTGTAACAGTCATAACACTTAGTGCTTTCATATGTCTTGCTTCATATATCTCTATCTCTTCTTTTCTATCATGCTACTTGTATATTTCTGATCTTAATCCATGTTGTATAAATAGATCTCTTATGTCAGTGATCCATTCATTGCTTCGATCTTACAAACATGTTTTATCAAATGAATAACCATGCAAAATACTTCATTGGTTAGATGACCTCAAAATCATACACAATCTTTAAGTGCAATTTCCAATGTGATAACTGTTAGATGTTGCTCGATCTTGTAACACATTTTCATATGTATGTCTAGGTTCAATGAATCTAGTAACATGTTTCACTTGGTGTATATCAACTCAGTGTGTCATCTTTGCTGCTCGGTAGACATGAAATGATACTTGGTAGATAGCTCGGTGTGTACTGTGCTCTGAGACTACTTTCTTCTATAACTGACTAGACTGTGCAAACCGGACTGAATATTTTTGTAGAGATAACCAACTAGAGTATATAGAATAACTTTGAACATAAAACTAATGGCAACTTGATAAGTAGTAACAATCTCCCCTTTTGACATTAGTTGAGATGTTTGACAAAAACTACTTTCAAAGTTATAACTCAATAATCTATATACTTGCAAAATTTGACTATACTAATAGTATATACAATAATCAATGAAATAATAAATCCAGATATACTCCCCTTATCGACATACTATATAAAACTCTGATTTTGCATGCTCGGTGATCAATGTTCTATGTGTTGCAATTGTTCTTTGCTTATTGTTCTGTTCACTGCTCGGTACACTGCTCTTGGATACTCTGCTCACTCTGCTTGGTATACTCCCCCTGTATACTATACTCCTGTTATTGAATACTATACTTTGAATACTATATCACTCCTTTATCACTCCTCTAATACTATATCACTCCCCCTTTTTGACAAACATCAAAACTTAGTTACCATTTGGTGGTAGCAACTGGTCAAAAATGGATTTATACTTTCTCCGTGCTTCGGTGAGAGTGACAGAGAGGGCATCCTTTACACTGTCCATTAAATAATTATGTGCTTGAATATTAGCCAATAATGATATTAAGCCATCTAGAGTGCTTCCCTCTTGTGCAATAGATAAGGAGGTGGCTCAATTCATCTGTTCTTGGATGGATGAAAGATGAGGAAGGAATAATGTCTGAAGTGTCATTATGTCCATCCTAATCTTGTGTTCTTCATTTCTTAGGTCCAATTGTTGAGCCATGAGCTATTGTAACTTTTTATAAAAATTCTGAACTGAATTTGGCTCTGTGATCAACTTATTTGAGAGACCGGTGATCTCTTTCTCAATTGCTTCTATTTTATTCTTGATGTCTTTAATGAATAAAGAAAATGTGCAGAGTTTCTAAAATAAATAAAGAATGTGCTTGAGTTGGGGAGTCAACTCAGCAATAAATTTGACAAGTTTAACTTTGCCAATAGCGATAGCTTTCTATACCTCTTCTATCATTTTTGCAGTGAGCTCCTTGTCTTTTAGCTTGCTCAAATATTCCAATGCATCTACTCCAGATGTCTCTATCTTTGTTAGGAGTTCATCTAGTTGAATGTGGATGGCCACATCTATTGAGACTGTAACTTCAGGTAGAATATCTATTAAGAGTGCTTTCACCTTCTGAAGTACTTTATTTTTCTTTTGGATAGCCATTTCCTTCTCTTGTTTGGCTTTTGCTTTGCATAGTTCACCGAAATCAATAAGTGTTTGCCCCTTGAGTTTTGATATGTCTACACTGGGCAACACTATTAGTTTTGACAAATCAACTTTAAAACTATGCTTCTTCATCTTCTTTTCTTTACCTTTCACCGATGGAACTAAGACAATGGCTTGTGAGGCTTGATGACCCTTGGTAGGTTGCTCGGTAGAGGCAACACTTTGGTCAGTTTCTTTAGCCTCTGTAGTGTCCTTTGGTGTCTCGGTACTCAATGTCTTAGTTACAACATTTTTAGTGCTAGAAGGTGCTTGAGATGTCTGTTCTTGAGTAGTACCTTCTCCTGCTATAGACTTGTGACCTTCAGTGCCTTGGTCCATATCCTGAGGAGTTTCGGTTGAGACGAGTTGATTAACCGGTGGATAAGGCTGAACTTGTTCTAAGATAGATTCACTGGATACAAGTTTTGCATATGCATTGCCTTCTATCATTTCCTATTCTGGGGCCTCTGTATCCATGACATCTTCATCTATTTGAAGAGTGTCAGCAGGGTCTTTCTTGGTAACATCAAGATCTTGCTTGATGACATCAATAATTTCAACTTCAGCTTGCTCACCGGCATCCTTGACTTTAAATATTTCCTGCCACTTTGCTTTTATCTCATTTTCTACTTCAATATACAAACCATTCATAAGTTTTAAGGCTCTTTGTTTGATGAGAAACTTTGAGTTGTAGGTGGTCAAATGTTCTTTTATTTCAGCTACTGACATGTCAGCAAAAAGATGTACCAGACTTCTTTCTCTGGTCTGTTTCTCCGAGTCCATTGCATACTTCCACCTATTATCAATATGCAAATAAAGTTCATTTGGAAGTGACTTAGATAGTTCCAATGGAGCTAACAGGAATTTTAGAAGTGTGCAGATGACAACTTCTTCAATTTGTCTCTTTTCATCATTATTTTTGGTTTCATACTTAACATATCTAAATGATCCAAATCCACCATATTCTTTCAGATTAGCATAGAAGTTTTCAACACTATGTACATTTACCTTCTTTCTCTTGACAATCTGAAATTTTCTTGCATCTTCAAATTCGGTGTCACTAGACTCTTTTGCCAAAATGAGTCTCCGAGTAGATTTCTTGTAGGTCTTTGTTACCTTGGGAATAGTAACACTCTTTGTTTTCTTACTCGGTGAAGCTGCAGATGCTCTAGTGTTAGGTCGCTTTACTGGAGGAGTCGGTGAGGCCTTTGATGAATCCAGTTTCTTTCTTTTCAACACTTTACCCTTAGGCAATTCAGTGCTTAATATTATAGCTGCCTCTTGGGCTTCAGATTCCTCTTTGGTAATGGTTATAGTGCCTTTGACAGGTGTGGAGGAATAATCTTCTCCAAATTTCTCTGATAATGCCTTTATCATCTTTATTGCCTTTCTTGTAGCTTTGGGTACTACAATGCTCATCTTAACCTTTTCCTTCACTTCCTCATAGGTTCCATACCTCATCTCGATAGCATACCTTAGTAATGTGAGAAATGCATCAATTTTCTGTTGTGTGATGTCAAAATCAATCTTGTAACCCATAGGTGACAAATATTGAGTTCTCGGTTCCACATCATTCACATAATAGTGATCAGTGTCTACTTCAAAACATATGTCATTTTTGTATTTCTCCACTAGCTAGGGTGGAATTCTATACCTGTTATGCATTTTCTCTTGGAACTTACTAAAGTAATCATCCATAATATCATTAAAATTATCTCCTAACTTCTTAATGAAGTCATTGATTTGATGGGTGATTGGTCAGTGTAGTTCCCAAACAACTTTACCGACTGATGGAAAGAATTTTTCAAAATAGAAAAACATGAATACAAGTAATGATCCAAACTTTAGTGTATTAGCTGAGTTGTTCTTCTTTGGCTTCCTAATGGTGTTCAGATTCTCAAACAGGTCCTTCAACAACACCTCACATAGATCAATTTTCATTCCCTTTTTCACAATTTTGTATGCTAGGTCTACTGCTGCACAGGGTACACTATTTTCCCTTGCTGATTGGAAGAAATAGTAACCTATTACTCTAATGGCAAATTTTAGTTCTTCATCAGTGACATTATTCATTTTCAATCCTCTGCAATCTGATTCCACTCCAGTTAAACTGATCAATTCCTTTTGTGATATCATCTTTTGAGCTCAGGCATGATCATAAATGGGGTAACTGGTAATCAGATGAATGATTTACTTGGTAATCTTAAATGGTTTCTCTTCTAGCCACATGAAGTCATTGTGAACTCTACTTAGAACAAACTTCACCCACTGGGGTTTGAACACACAGGGATAGGTTAGGGCTTCAGTTAATCCCTTGATCTTAATGTGCTCATACTTGCTATTTAATTTACCATCTGTGCACAATTCATCACAGGTGTCTTTGATTTCAACATGACCGAGTTCTTCAACACGACATTTGGTGAAGAATCTCACATCCTCGACTAACAACACTCTATCTGGGATGAGTAAAAATGTAGTTTTGTCATCCTGTTCAGATGCAACTTTGGGAGTCAAAGAGTATTGTAGTGAGGGCTTCTCTACATTCTTAACAATGATGGGATCTTGGATCTTAGATGCCATTGTAGATTTTAGATAAAAGCTAACAAATAATCCTTAGGGTTCCAGGATTTTCAAATGGCAAACGCTTTATACTTAGGAGATAATAGCAACTTGATAAGATTGGTGAATGAGCTTAACAATGCATTGAGATTGATGTAAATACCTTGAATTTGCTTTGTAGGAGGTTTGATCACCTTAGATTCGCTTTGCTCTGCTCTCTCAAAAACTTGGTAAGTAAAAATGACCATGAAAATGCTTTTAAGTACACAATATGCCTTATCGGGCTTCGTGCGGGTTAGGTCAAAAACATTAAATGCACTCAGTTCAACTTAACTTTCTTTCCTTTTGCGCTTTAACTGAGTAACCAAACTTCCTTCATTCACCGACTAGACAAGTTTCTTGTATAGTGCTCCAAAAGACTTTGATAGAATTTCAAACTTACTAATACATCTTAATTATGCAAATTTTGAGTTAAGTACATAATAAAATAGGAACTGTTAAGATTTATCCTTGAGAGAATGTAGTCCCTTCATACCTTTACCGATTAATTTGGAATAGGTGCACCTAACTCGGTAGGTAAGGTGCTTTCTTCATTTGACACAATTTCCTTCTTTTTCCAAATCATCTTTAATTTGTCTTTTATTTCTTCAATGTCTTTTCTAGGTTGATCTTTGCAATCTCCAGCCAAGTGTCCAACTTTGTGACAATGAAAACATGTCATACTAGGATTTCTCCATGATCTTCAGTTGTTCATCACAAACCTTATAAAGCAGTTGGCACTTATATGTCCATATCTTCCACAACATTCACACCATATCCTTGTATTGTAATCCCATGGTACTGTAGAATACTGTCGGTAAGGATGTGTGTGAGTTCGGTAACCTCTAGCATTTGCTCGGTGTGCAGACCACATATAGTTCTTTTGCTTAAACCAACACTTCTCAGTACTATGTCCATATCTATTGCAGTTTTTACAAAACCCCTTGAATTTTGCCTTCTCATAATTGTTAATAGACTTTGTCCTACATTGATTAGATGTGTGACCATATTTATTACAATTGTAACAATAACCTTTGGACTTAGTGACATTCGGTTGCTTACCTTTTCTGATTTGGCACATGTTGGTAGTGTGACCTTGATTTCCATAGTAGTTGCAAATAGGCTTCTTTCTTTTGATGTTATTCTTGTTTCCAGCTTGCTTTGATGATTCTCCTCTCTCGGTAGTATGAATTCCCTTCTCGGTAGAGTCTTTTCCTTTGTAACCGAGTCCTGCATCTTTGTTGGGTCGTCTTGTATTCAGTTGCTCATCCAACATCTTTGATGCTTCATAACTTTTCTTTAGTGTTTCTTTGGATTTCTTCTCTGTTTCAAGTTCATCGGTCAACCTTGATACTTCAAGTTTCAATGCTTGATTCTCATCATTTTTTAGATTTGCTTCATGATGTGCATAACCTAGTTGATCTGACAGGTTTTGTTGAATTCCAATCATCCTTGTGATTTCATCATTCTTATCAGATACTAAGACTTCAAGTTGTTGTTTCTCTCTTTCTAGATCTCTTACTTTATCCTCGACTATCCTCAATGCATCAATATTTTTAGTCATCTGTGTGCTAAAATGTTCATGTTCTCTTTTCGTTGCTTTTAGTTGATCAGCCAGTGCTTTGTTCTTTTCTTTTGATACTCCAATAATTTCTTCAGTCTCTTCAAACATACTATTCTCAGATGATGTCTCAATTTGTTCCACTAACTCTTGAGAGTCCTACAAATCATCAGATAATCTTCTTCTTACTTTTAGAGATTTTTGCATTTGTCTTTGCATGTCTGCAATCACTTGATTAGCATGATCGAGCTCTTCTTGTAGATACACAATCCTTTGAGATTGTTTATAGCCTTCCATTGATAAGATCTTTCTCTTTAGGCAGTTAAACCCTTTTCCAAGATTGAAGCTCTGATACCAATTGTTAGGCCCAATATGGAAAGCTAATGTACTAAGAGGGGACGGGTGAATTAGTACTTCAAAACTCTTCTTCAATAATAACTTTACTATTATGCATAAATTGAATAGTGCAATGACATAATATAAAGCTAAAACAAATAGATAACAATCATACATGATTCACTCCATAACACATATATTTTGGTTACACAGAAACTCTTGGTTAGAGAGAAAAACTGTGGTGGGGATGGCACCCACAACTTCACTACAGCAATAATAAAGGTTGCTCGGTTAGAGCTACATGTTTAGCTATTTTTGATAGCTTACCCTGTTAGGAGTATCAAGATCTGTTAGATCTACCTTGCTAAAGGATTTTACAACACTTAAACTAAATGTTGCACCTGGTTAGAGGCTTTACAATTTATAGACTTGATTAGAGTCTTTTACCCTATTGAGGGTTTCTCTTACAACTTCAAAATATTACAATAAATCATTACAAATATCTGCAACTTTACATCTAGAATGTTATAGCAGATTCTATGTGCTCAGAATAAGATTACCTTTCTTATAGCATACCTCGGTAACCCATATAGTAACTTGGTAAACCCTTCTGTTTACTCTGTTCTTTGACTATCCTCTGAAATCCTTCTTAGTGACCTCTGTGTCTCTATAATAGTCATAACACTTAGTGCTTTCATATGTCTTATTTCATATATCTCTATCTCTTCCTTTCTGTCATGCTACTTGTATATTTCTAATCTTAATCCATGTTGTATAAATAGATCTCTTATGTCAGTGATCCATTCATTGCTTCAATCTTACAAACATGTTTTATCAAATGAATAGCCATGCAAAATACTTCATTGGTTAGATGACCTCAAAATCATACACAATCTTTAAGTGCAATTTCCAATGTGATAACTGTTAGATGTTCCTTGATCTTGTAACACATTTTCATATGTATGTCCAGGTTCAATGAATCTGGTAACATGTTTCACTCAGTGTGTCATCTTTGCTGCTTGGTAGACATGAAATGATACTCAGTAGACAGCTCGGTGTCTACTATGCTTTGAGACTACTTTCTTCTATAACCGACTAGACTGTGCATACTGATTGAATATTTCTGTAGAGATAACCAACTAGAGTATATAGAATAACTTTGAACATAAAACTAATGTCAACTTGATAAGTAGTAACAATTTTTATATATGAAATCAACATAATGACTATTTTTTACTAAAATCATGTCAATTTAAAATAACGTATCGATGAAGTCACAATTCAAATAATGATGCATCGACAAAGTCATATTTGCACAAACAACTTTTCTATTGTGGTGTGTGAGATTCCTCTAGTCTACCAAATTCATAAGCTAAAACAACTCTACCCGAGTCATGTTCTCACCTTCATCTTCATTCACCTGTCCCTACATCACTTGCACTCAATAATTCATCAACATTGACGATCCCCAATTAAGATGATACTAGCTATCTAATTACATATTGCATGAGTAAAATGCATACATCGTTTCCTATTATTTGTATACAACTGCATTATCATCAAAATGAATGTTCATATTTGTTTCAATTTCAATTCATAAAGAAAAATCTACATTATTTCTCCTAATAAAACATTATCAAAAATATGGTTTGTGACATGGAACTTGTGACAATGCATTATACGACATAATTTGTTTTGCCTCTACATATTCCATAGGCTTAGAAGTAATAATTAACCTCTCTACAATCTTTGAAGTTGATGCCATTCCAGATGAACAAGATTCAGAGTAGGATGTTCAAATAAATACCTTGTTTTATGCACGTTGCCCCATTTACCAATTGAAATGCCCAAGTGCACACCAATTCAACCTTCTACAACCTTTAATTCAACTTAATTACGCAAATCACAAAGCAATTCGGCAATTGATAGCAAAACAATCTTTCTTAGCTCAACAAGCGCTCCAAATTCTTTTTCTCTAATGCGTTAGGGTAAAAATGACAAAGTAAAACTCACTTTTATCCTTTTTACCTACTACATTAAATGCTCACCCATTAGGGTTACAAACCCTAATTTCACTGCTCAAGGAGAAAACCGGTTGATAACATATTGACAAAAACTTACCAAAATTTCATGTTTCAAAATTCTTTTACCGCTCATTTTTCTCAAGGTGTCCAGAGGTAATTTGACCGTTAAGCTCTCCTTAGCCATATTAAAAATGCTTAAGTCACCGGTACAGGGTTCTCTTCATTGGGTGAAGGAAAAATTTCTTCTCTAGGTGAGTCATCACTTTTCTTCTTCCAAATCCGATTCATTTCCTCTCTAGTTTCTTCAGCATTAACTTTTTGCTTTCCTTTCTGATCCTTAGAAGAATGGATCGGTTTTCTATTTCTAGATCTACAAAATTTTAGTAAATGCCCCAATTTGTTACAGTGATAACAGGCCATACCAGATGATCTCCAAGGTCTTGCATTGCCTCTTTCTGTTCTTTTGCAATTCATAGCCACATGACCAAAGTTATTACAAATGGTGCAAATAACATTTGTTACCTTTTCCATCTCAAATGAGTTGAACTAGTTGTCGCAAGGTCTTTTCTAGTTAAGGTTTATCCAGTTGTCAAAGTTCCTCATCCGGTCACCATTTGGTCTTGGATGCATGTGCAGTACAGGATTGTTTGCTCCATATCTACACTCAATAGATCTATGTCCATACATTCCACATGTGAAGCAATGACCTTCAAATTTCCTGGACACATATGTAGCATTATTGTGACTTGCATTTCTGTTAGATTTGTCTCTACAAACATTTGTAGTGTGACTAGGTTTACGACAAACAAAACAAACAGGTTTAAAGAACTTCTTACCGG
The DNA here is from genome assembly GCF_030272615.1 of Cryptomeria japonica. Taxonomy (NCBI): domain Eukaryota; kingdom Viridiplantae; phylum Streptophyta; class Pinopsida; order Cupressales; family Cupressaceae; genus Cryptomeria; species Cryptomeria japonica. The sequence goes on from NC_081413.1 coordinate 157,686,482, forward strand.
TAGGATTATTAATCTTAGGAGTAGATTTGTTCTTAGGAATGTTTCTCTTTGTATTGGAGGATTCACCTATTTTATATGTGTGAAAACCAAGTCCAGAGATATCACCCTTCATTCTTTGTGACTGAATTTGTTCTTCCAGCATGGTAGAACTTCTCTGATTTCTCATTAGCTTTAGAAAGCTGTTTGGTGACATCTTCATTATGCTTTGACAGATTCTCTCTCAGAGATGATGCAAGTTCAAGATCTAGCTGTAGGTTCTCCTTTTCTTCTCTTTCAACAACCAAATTCTCATGCATATTGATATTTTCCCACTTGATCTTGGCAATCTCTTGATCTCTTTCCTTGATAAGATCTTCAACAACTCTTCTGGCTTCTAGTTCCTGACTCATGCGGATAGTGAGACCTTCTAGATCTCTCCTCAAATTCATTTTCTCACCATTTTACTTTTTAACTTCCTCTACTAAAGCATCAATATTGGCTTCATCTGAAGAACTATTATTAGATATCTCCAATAGTCGTTCAGTTAGCTCTCTCCTCTTGACTTGTGAAACTTTCAGTTTGACCCTAAGGGTTTCAAGCTCATTTCTGCTAGCTTCTATCTCTCTATCCATCTCGAAGTAGCTCATGTCCCCCATGGTGGTTTCAAGGCTATCTTATAAGCGATTAGGCTTCAAAGAAGTTAGGCTCTGATACCACTGAGAGGGGGGGGGGGTGAATCAGTGACACCAAAAATAAAACTACTTCAAACACTAATCGATAGATGAACTTAACAAAGCTTTTTAATACAATGCATGCAATCCAAAATGATATAACAACATCCACAAAAAGTAAAGCATCCACCATAACACCAGTGTTTGTACGTGGAAAACCCAAATAGGTTAAAACCACAGTGAGATGGAACTCACAAGTTAACTATCTGGAGTAGTAGATAAGTGACTGGTTAAGGTCTACAAAGTGCTTTGCTAGGAGCGAATCTTGTTAGAGATCCCAAAGCTTAATTAGAAGCTTATACCCTGTTAAAGGTAGTACCTTGTTAGGAGTAACCTCAGTGGAGGATTTCTGAATCCAAACTAATGGATCACCCTCTTAAACGATTTATACATTGAAGCTTGTTAGAGCTTACCCAGTTAGGGGATTTGATTCTATGGTAATTGTTAGAAAACAACAAGAATGGTTTGATCTATTCTGAGTAGCACAATACTTACTTGATCAGATCCTTTTAAACATATTCAACACTTCTCTTCTGCATACTCTGCAACTTAACTCTTTTTCCTTTCACACATAACATAACACTTTCACTTATGTCAAAATAGTTCATTGCAATTTCAATATATAGACCTTATGATTTCATGTCCACCTTAAGAAATCATAACACAATTTCCTAGGTGCAGTGTATCTAGACAAGTGATCATAACTCATCACAAAAATTACCGCCAAGTAGTCGGTGCTAATAACTCATCACAAAATATGGTAACTCATCACAAAATTACCAAATACCGGTTGGAACAATCAAATATCAGTTTGAGTAAAAAATATGAACCGTTTTCCTTGAAACTCCACTTGATCTCCATCTTGATCTTCATCTTAATGCCGACTTAGTATAATCAAATATTGTCTCTTATGAAGATACTGGTTAACAAAAAGTATCAGTTAGAGATTAACCACTAAGTATACTGGTTGACAGTGTAAATAATTGAAGTTACACCGATAATCAATACAATCATGTGTTTGTGTGTGTGAGTGTTTCATCAATGAAAAAAAATGATGAATACATTACAATCATCATCAAGCCAACAGGGCCCTCATCCACAATTTTGGAGATTTCTTTTTGTATGACAACTGCACCATTATCAGGGTCTACAAGTGTGGGCAAGCACCCCATGTTTTGCCACTTTTTTCTCTCCTAGGCTAGCATTCCTTGAGTTAATTTGGTAATTCATGTGGATGAAAATGGCACAAATTACAACAAATAAGAAAGGGAGGCTCCTCCCCACGGTGGTCAATTTTGAGAATTCACCGTAGGATGTGATGCCTTGGAAAAGGTGCAAGACTTCCTAGTAAAGAATTATAGGATGAAGGTTGCCCAATCTAGGCATTTTTACCCTGAGGGATGTGTAAATGATCTCAGAGTATACAAGCTAAAGGAGAAGAGCTATTTCCATTCATTTGATGAATGAGAGGATTTAATTAGAAATGGTCAGCCTGCTGAGGTAGATCAAAACATGAAGAAATGGGAGCTCATGAAGAAGCTTGATACTAGTAGAAATATGGCCAATAAATGACTACGTGACCAAAAATTTTAGTCACAGAACCAAATTTTAGCATTTTTTTACAAAAAAGCTATGAATGACTAAATAAATGACTAATTTGATAGATGATAGAGAAGTTCAAAATAAATGATTAAATAGATGACTAAATAAATGACTAGATAATTGACTAACTCTTCTCTTAAATAAATTAGGTACTTGTGGAAATGATATAAAAAATTGATCCTAATATTTTTGTTTATAAATTATTTATTATTTAAATATTATTTTATTTATAAATAATAAATTATTTTATTATCAGATGTATTATATTATATTTTTTTATTTCTATTAAAAATATAATAAGAATAAAAAGTAATATAACATGGCACAACATGTTCATTAAGGATGATCATAATTAATACCATCTTGATAAATTTAGGACATAGGACTCAAATTTGAGGTGAAAGATTGACAAAAACAAATTGTAGAAATAGGGCATGATGATGATTTTTAAAGACAACCAAAATCCCAATTTTGTTAAATAGATTTATAGAGTTCAATAACACATCAATCGCATATAAGATTTGAATACTACAAGTAGATTCTAGCTACAAAGTATAATAACTATATTAATAAATCGCAATCACCTTAGATTCTAAAGTGAGCGATAATTTATTAAATTTATTTAGGAGACTAGGGTCTTATCTTAAACCCCTAAGTGATTTAATAATCAACTTAGATTTTAATTTTCTTAACAAATAAAATAATTACCATTATCTAAACTGAATAATTTAACCCTATAAAGTCATCACAACTTTTATAATTAATTAATTCACCCAAATCAATCTTCAATTTTAATTGTATTATGAGTTATTTATTATTTCTTTATAATATTTAACTAATTCCAAAATTCTTTAAATTAACATTAATACAAATTAATTGTATTAATATTAATTATTTAACTAAGCAAATGAACATAAAGTTTCCAAATCCTCTTTAAACTAACTAATCCATTAAATTAAAAGTAAAGTAAAGTAAAGTAAAGTGAAGAATATTTAATACAAATTCATCGTTTTAATATTTAATAATAAGAAAGTAAAAGTAAAGTACCATACATCATTAATTTAGCTAATTCATAAATAAAGTTGGCTAGAAAATAAATCTTCCACATTTGATAACTAATTCCCTCGAATAAATTTAAATAATCATTTACCCCAAAATAAAAATATATCCCCTTTAAATTAACCATCCATTAAAATTAAATCCATAACCTAATATACAAACATTATAATAACCCTTTATTTGGAATGGGGTTTCCCCCCATTTAACTCCATTAACTATATTAAAAATACAAAACCCCTTTTAAGATATTATTCTTATATTTTAAAAACATGTGGGTGAGCCCTATTTAGGGTACCCTTTTTTTTAATAAACATAACTTTCTTTTATTATTTCCTTTTACTAACCCTAACCCAAAAATTGGGTTAGGGTTTTCATTCTCTGTTGGTTGCTTGCAGGTCAACATGGGGAGGAGGAGGCAGAGGTTTTGGAAGGCTGAGGCTTTGAGGGAAGGTCGCTCCCCTATGGGTCGTGGCCCATAGTGGCATTCGAAGCTGCCCCTATGGGTCACGACCCATAGTGGCGGTCGAAGCCACCCCTATAGGTTGTGGCCCACAGTGGCAGTCGAAGCCGCCCCTACGGGTCATGGCTCAGAGTGAGGCTGAAGCTGGCCCTATGGGTCACGGCCCGTAGTGGTGGCCAAAGCCATCCTTGCGAGTCATGGCCCACAGTGCGGCCCAAGCCGCCCCTGTGGGTGACGACCTGTAGTGGCGGCTGAAGCCATCCCTGTAGGTCGCGGCCCATAGTGCAACTGAAGCCACCCTTGTGGGTCGCGACCCACATTGGTGGCCAAAGCCACCCTATGGATTTCAGCCCATAGTGGCCCTTTGATAACGACTAGGAACTCCATTTTTTTATAGTTCTTTTTTTATTTAATATATATATATATATATATATATGTATATATATATCTATGTATATATATATATAAAATAAAGTAAAAAATATTTTTTTCTACTATTTCTTCACAGTAGTTTGCCAGTCTAATATAATTAGCAACAACATTTAGTAATTTTCAAGTTGTTAGCACATATTTTTACAAAACATTTTGTGCTATATGGAGGCTTTTTTTCCTATCATATGAGCATTTACGGCTAGTTTGCATGTGTAGGAACCTTATTAGCATGAGTAAAGTTCTCTAAGGATCAGTTGTTTCAGGAGTATCAAGGTATCACTTGGACACACTAAGGGCATGCACTAAGTAAAGACTGCATAAAGAGTCCATCATAATAGCATTCTAGTAGATATCAGAAGAGGAGTCAGTAGGATGAAATTAGAAGTGCCTCTAGCTTGCATGTACCCTATATGAAGAATTGGAGCCATTAAAATTTGAGGTAATTTTCAAATTTACAAAATTTAAATTATCAGCATAGGTTATCCCGACAACACCGCATAGCCAAGTGCAAAAGAAGTGAGACATTATTATCGAGGTAGCTTATACCGAGGAGTAAGTAAGAGGATGTATCCATTGGCAAAAGAGTTCAATATCAGAAGTGCGATCAAGTTGTTACACCAATAACCAATGGAGCTGTCGGTATAACCCTAACTGATAAAGAAGAGTCTGATTGCAACATTTTAATTATCAGAGTATCAGGAGACGGGAATATTCGGTTACCCTAATGTTTGATAGGATGAATGGGGGAGCCAAGAGGAAAAAGGTGTGAACTAGAAGTAAGGTGGTTTCATCAGAGAAAATGTTAACTCTCAGGAGGGAACCAAAATAGCTACACCGATACCCGATAAAGAAAAGCTAGGCGGGCGACAATATCGGCTGGAGTTATCCCGATAAAGTGTTGAGCATGGAGTTCAAAATCTTATTGAGGTAACTTATATCCATTGGTGAGAGATGTTTACACGTTGTCTCGATTCCCGATGAAGAAGTTAAAGAAGAATGTAGACAAGGAGACCTCATAGGGAAAAACTATGCCGATAGAGGGGAGCAGTAGAAGAGTTTTGCAAGACAAAAGTCGGTGTCATTGGGGAATCGGTAAAACATCAACTGGGTTGTTCTGACACCCAATGAAGAAACCGAGAGGAAAGAAGTGTGAACCATAAAAGAGAACTCGTTGGGGTAGCTTCTACTATTGGATGAGTGTTTCTTAAGTTATGTTGATCTTTGATGGGCAGGATGCCACAGAGGAAGAACAAGGTAGATCTATCGGGGTTACTTATGCTGATCAAAAGGACAAAAGGGAAATTAAAGAAGTGTACATCATTGGTGGTGCCAAATAATTAATATTTCGTGTAGAGTTACACCGATTAGTCATAAAGGAATTTGGTGTGAAAATAGACATGACAACCATTATTTAATGCATCCAACGAATAGCCCTGAAATTGCACGAAGAAAATCTAACCAGGATTTTGTTTCAAATGTTAACTATGATGGAGATAAATTTATATATGAGGTCTCCTATACATTTTTCTTTCACACAATAATATATAAGTAGTTTTTTATCTCTGAATATCTAATTGAAGTTACAGAGTACAGAACAAAGGATTTGCAAAATGAAGAGTTCAAGTGCAAAAGGAAATAAGAAGGTCACAGAAATATCTAGTGACATATCGAAACAATCAAAGGTAGGAGAGGCTGCAGAGAAAAGGAAGCTAAATCAGGACATGATCAATTAGATGAGTTCTCTGGGAGCTAAGTCTAGAAGGTCGAAGACAAATTTTCCAATTCATGATGAATTGGAGGATAGGTATAAGGATATAGGTGATGTATGGACCAGAGTGCAAGGATACAAACTGTTCTTGTTTTGTTACATTAGGAGAAACAAGTCGATTCCTATATCTAACCCATGGAGCACTAGTCTAGGAAAACTCACGGTCCCTAATGTATTTGTAAACATAGACTCTCTCAAGCTCTTGGTCAGAAATTATGATGCTAGTAAAAGATGCATCCTGTTACCCGACAGGAATGTTTTCATTTGTTTCGTAGTAGCGATAATTCAAGAATTTTTTGGTTTGAATTCTGAGATAGAGGTGCCTCTATCTTTGGATGATTTGGAGGAAGAATACAAAAAGATGGACACCACATATCAAGGGTGGAATTTGGTGTTTCATAAGGCTAAGAAAGGAAGATTGATGAAGGAAGATGGTTCGCCTTATGATATCAACATTTTCAAAAATATTTCCAATATACCTACATGGCTTGTGGACAAGTTGGAGGAGTCAAGGCTCCAAATGTAGCAAGAAAGGGACCACTGGTTTTGGTGGCCAATATCCAGAGGCATGAACCAAGAGTGTTTGATTTCGCTGCATATCTAGGAAACAGATTGCATCAGCGTTTTCTAAACCTAAAGAATAGTCCTGATAAGCATTTCAAGCATTATTCTTTGTTAATGTGTATAATATTGTTTTATGGTAAATTCAAAGGACTGTGGCCAAAGGATTTGAGAGTAAACCAGTTTGGAAAGAATGGACAAGAGCAACCTATGCAACGATGGGTTTCTTTATGGGATTCTAGGTCTGTGAATTCCCATTATGTTAAGTTTGAAGAATTTTTCGTCAAACCCTTGTTCAGAATGTACAATAAAACTATTGAAGGATCCTTTTTAGAAACTATTAAGAAGTTTCTTTGGCCATTCAAGCACCATAATACCAAAGTGAATCATAATTGGGGTGATTGGTTTTCCTATGCCAATATCACTTTTGTTAGAGTGTTCGGTTTCTAGGGTTCACCATATGTATTGCCTAAACCAACACCTAATCATTTTGCATTTTTATAAATTGTTAGACAACTTAGTGTTTCCAATTCTCGTCACTTTGGGGATGCACGTAAGTAGGCCTTTTTGCCAGGGAATTTGGAGTTTGGAGATTTTAGGATTGTATCAACCAGGGCTTATGAAGCCATTGACAAAAAATTAGCAGATGAATACAATTTGTTGTTACACACACCCAAGAAGAATTATGATCCTGAGGGATATATAAACATGTGCAAGCAAGGGCAGGCCCTGAAAGGTTATATCCATTTTATTGATGATATGGAAGATCTATGCAGAAATAAGGAAGTGGAAGAATTGGCTGATGTGATGGAAGATTTGGAGAAAAGGTTACAAGAGAAAAAACAAAGGTCGGAGGACCTCCAAGGTGAAGAAGAGGAATGTGCTGAAAGTGACTCATGGGAGAATGAGGTTGTGTCAAAATTATAGATACCAAGAAGAAGAGCCTGATGCACAGTAAACATTAATCACAATCTTGAATGCATAGGTAGATGATAAAATGATTGAGCACACCACTTTTGTATGAGATGATCAATTTATAAAATCTAAAGAGTTCAAATCATTCCTGTATCATTTCAAAGGTAAGAAATTAAGGAAGGAGTGCCAAATATTCCCCCTGAAAATGAAGCATAAATGAAGAGGAGAGTTGAAGGAAGAGTTCTAGGAGTGCCAAGAGGTTTTGCAGAGTCAGATTTCTAGTTTGGTTTATCAAGGACAAAGGTGGATGACTCTCAGGATGTAAGGTCTTACTTAGTGCAACCCTTAGTGTCGCCCAGGAAGATGCCCTAGATATGAATGAGACAATGGATGAGTTAGAGAGCCTAATCAAGATAGATATGGTGCTTAGGGATAAAGAATTTAATGTAGTTACATACAATGATGAAGGATACCTTAAACACATCAGAAAATGTGGGAAGAGGCTGGATCCAAAGAAATGAAGTTTTCATTTCTCATACTTTTATAATTGTCTTATGTTATCTTAGCAGTTAAGTTGTTAAGTGTTAGGTTCTAGTTAGATTTTAGTTTAGCAAAATGAAAGGGTGTGTCCTATCATCTATGCCTATTGATTAACATATTTGTAGTGAGTCATTTTGTATGTATATGAAATCTAGGATCTGGGATTTTTAGAAGAATTTTAAAAAAGAAACAATCACTTCTTCCTATAAGGGTTGTAAGTTATATGTATCAGGGAAGTCTATAGGAACAAGAATCATTTTTTTGTGCAAACAAACTGTAATGGAGTATCTTCAGGTGCAAATTATATATGCAATAATTTCCTAAAGATTAATATACAAGGTTCATTGTTTCTTTTCAAAATATTGTGCATACTTTTGTGTTGATGAGTTATCTTTGTCCTCTTGATAAATCTGTCGTTTGATTTGCCATAATGTGCCATCACATGTTGTTGCATTAAATATGAGATTGGGTTTTCATTGTTTGTGTAACACATATTGAACCCTTCATAGTTGATAATTAATATTGTCTCTGGAGTTGATAACATCTCTTATCCACAAAGTGTCATAAATATCCCTAGATAGAGGCACTGGTCTATTATTCATCTTTTAAGGTCTTGCTTTGTTATGCATTTAAGGTCCTTAATGAAGAAGACATTCCTGCCAAATCCTATATGAACTAACCCTTACAAATTTCTTCAAGTCCTGAAAGCATTCTTATTCTTAATATACAATCATAGTCATTTTCATTTTGTTTCAAAAGGCATTCACTTAAAGCACACAATAAAGTATAATTGCAGAACAATCATTTGCCAGTTTTGCATTTGTTAATCATAAATCTTATATCCACATTAAATAACTCTTTTGTGTTTGAGAGGGAAAGGTGTACCTACCTAGGTTCAATGGAGTGATAAGTGCAGAGGGATTTGGTCTTGGACCATCCCTGTTCATTGGCCAAGGCTAGTTGGATTAATTGAGGATTTGGCAAACCCTTAATTTTTCGAATCTATGGTTTTAGGCACCAACAGATTGGCGACTCTACTGGGGAGTTGTTATACAAAGTTTTCAAAATCTCTGGTAGTTTGTTTTAGACTCTATTGGAGGGAGGATCCTAGAAGATCAGTTAAGTTGGTAATATTTTCCTCTTAGAAGGTGGCTACTCTACATTCAATACATGAATAATAGTTGGTATTTTAGGAAAATAAGAGAAACCCCTAGATATCTATCAATAAAATTGATGTAGGGGAGGAGGTCTTTGCACAAAGGACAAGAAGATCTTATTCAATTGAGTCCCAAGAAAAGGAACAAAGAGAAAAAATGAATCATGGCATTTGAAGGATATAAGAGATTTCCTAGTAGGGAGGAAGATTCTTCATCTGCTAGCAAATATAAGAATAGAGAGGAAAATCCTTTCTATAAAATAAATGCAAATGATAATAGACGTAGCCATGATGAGATCATGACTGTTGAGGAATAGGAAGGAAGACAGTGGGATGAACTTATTCTTAAAATGGCTGATATGAATGTAGATGATGCGAAGATTGCGAGGGAACTTAAAAGGCAACCAGATTGGGTGTTGCAGAAACTCAGAATAGAGAGAAATAATATTTCAAGCCCCAAGACAGACAAGGTAGAAGAAGAGAGGGGTCAAACAAGTAGACAAGTAGTTCCAAAGTATAGTCCCCCTCATATGAGAAGAATAAGCCAACCTTTTGTAACTTATGATAACCCGTTGGTAAATGAAAGTAGAAGATGGAGGGATGTGCATAGGGATCAAAGTGAAGAAAGGCAAGAGGATGGAAGAAGGAATGGAAATGGGGGAAATGATGGGAATTGGAATAACACAAATAGGGGTAACCATGTAGGAAGTAATGGGTATGGCAACAATCAAAATAATAGACATAATAGAGGTAACAATGGCAATTATGGAAGTGGCAATGGTGGAGGTAGGAACAATAATAATGGTAATAATAATGGCAATAACAGTGGTGGTGGAAACAATGGGAACAATAGTAATTATGGAAACAATGGTGGATTCAATAGAGGAAGTATGAACAATCAAAACAACCATCATGTTGGAAGATGCCCTTTGATCATTGAAAGATACAAATAGTTGGATTTCACTGGCATTGTTGGTTATCCAAATCAGATCACTAATGATTTAAGATTAGCAATCCCCAAATTCTTAGGAAATGGAATTGATTCAGTAGAATAACATTTAGTTAATGTAAAAAATATCATTGAAGAATTTGAGGTTCCTCATGAGGATGTATTCATGAAATTGTTTGTTCAATCTTTGACAGAGGATGCAGGAGAATGGTATAGGAGCCTTCCTGATAGATGTATTTGCAGCTGGCAGGAATTTGTAACATTGTTCTTGGAAGAATTTGGAGATCACAATGATCCTTCATTTGCATCCCATGAATTAACAAGTATAAGGAAGAATCAAAATGAATTAGTTGCTGAATTTAATAAGAGATTTAACAAAGTATTAAATAGAATACCCAGAGATGTCAGACCTATTGATTCATTTCTGATTAACTTTAATTTGAGTTCTTTTGACAACAAAACCCATTATGATATTTTGTCTCATAGACCTGATACCTTACAACAAGCATTCAAGACAACTACTCCTATTGAGAATAATAGGAAGGTGGCTGGGAAGGTTGCTAAGAGAGATGATCCAAAGTTGTACAACTTTAGGGTTCCCAAGAAAGATGATCTTACTCAGATCATGGACATTCTTAAAGACCTAAAGGGTAAGAAAAATCCTTGTGAAAGGTCACCATACATAAACAATAAGCAAATAAATTTCAATAGGCCAAGGTTGCATGACATGCCATATAACACAAATTGGAAGGATGGGAAATCAGTAAAACCTAATACAAACAAAGAGACTCCTGATCCATTAACGAAAGCCACAAAATTTGTAGATGAGTATCCATGGTGTGATGTATGTAATCTTCCTCATGTTACAGAATAGTGTATGATTGCCCAGGTCTTGATAGAAGAGGAAGATAAAAATGAGGATTATGAACCAACTGTGAATGCCCTTTCATCTGATCCATATTGGGGAAGAAATGAGGATTTATCTGAAGAAGAAGAATATTCTAATGTGCATCAAAGAAGAGAGCATTTTCAATATAGTGTACAATAGGTTTTTCTTAATGATGATGAAGATATCCCTACTTTGAGAAAATTGTTTCAGGAGGAAGAAGTGCCTTCTTTGAGAAACTTGACTAAAGAAGAGAAGAAATATTTCACTATTGCAATTGTAGAACAAGTGAAAAATAATTACCAGCTGAGAAATAGGAATGTCAACAATGATCAGGGCAAGCTAACAGGTATTTTTGTGAAGGTCACAAAATCTGGTGAGACCAATAATAACGCAGCCAAGGGAAAGGATGCAAGTGCCAAGAAAGGGAAAGAACCGGAATAGGCTAAAAAAATTGAAATGCCAAAGCTCATGAAGCCTGTAGAGAAGAAACAAGTAAGTAATCCCAATTCAAATTGTAATTCATTCATGTCTCAAGAACTATCCTAGGTGAAGATATCTATGCCTTTGCTAGAAGTAATAAAATTTCCAAATTACAAAAATGAGACTTTAAAAATTATATCTAATGTTGGAGAAATGAGTAGGGAAGATCCTAAATCAAAGGAAGATCCTCCTGTGGTGTATCTTGGCACATCTGTTACCAAAAATCTCACACAGGTAGATCCTTTTTATCTAACACTGTTGATAAATGAAAAATGCTAAAAAATTGCATGACAGCGATGTAGAGGACGCCGCTAAGTAAAGCTACATTGTTCATTGGGTCAAAGTGAACAAGGAAATTGATTTCTTGCAGAAGGTTGGAGTTAGGGCTTGATTGTGCTTCCCCTAGCATCCTCTACATCAGATAGACTCAAGAGTGGCAGTAAATATCATACCAGAATATGTCATGAAAGAGTTGGGAATGCACGTTGATACACCTTAGGGCAAGTGATATTCCATGGACAATAGGTCAGTTCCTATAGTAGGAATCATGAAGGACATTGAGTTCAGATTCCCAACCTACCTGGACACTACATACAAAATAGATATCATAGTTGTACAAGTGCCTGCAAATTATGGGATTTTGTTGTCTAGACAGTGGTACAAATTAGTGGGTGGACATGTTTAGCTTGACTTGTCATATGCCACTATTCTAGTAGAAGGGACAATGGTGAGGATAAACAGAGAACCAAGAGCTCAATATCTCATAGAAGAGGTTGATCCTGATGAAGTGACTTGCTTTTGCCATTCCGATATGGACAACTTTTAGGTAAGTATTTGTAAACCTTTAGAAATCGATAAAGTTACACAAATAGTTAAACAAAATGAAAATTTAATTTGGAAATTATATTTTGATGGTGCCTGCAATAAGGATGGAAATGGAGTAGGAGTTGTATTTATTTCACCTAATGGAAAAATTTTAAATACTCTTTCTTGTTCAATTTTGAGTGTACTAATAATGTTGTTGAATATGAGGCCCTCTTATTAGGACTTAAACTAGAAAACAAACATGGCATTAAGTTACTAATAGTTTATGGTGATTTAGAATTAGCCATTTAACAATTTAGAGGTAAATTTGCTTCAAAAAATTAAGAAACTACAGGAAAAAATTTGGGATTGCATTGAGCTATTCGACACTTTCTCCATCAATTAGACTGAAAGATCCAATAATATTTGGACAAAATTCATGGATAACTTGGCTATCAAGAATAATGACATCCCTTTGGATGATATTACCCAAGTAGAAATCAAGACTAGACTGTCAGTGTCTGACAATGTAAAAAGTTGGCAAGTTTTTTATGATGACAGGGATTTGCTAAAGTTCTTATTTTGTGAAGATCAGTATGAGCACCAATGGATTCATTGGAATGGACTTATGGAGGAAAAGGATGGCAGAGGGACTGTACTTGGGCAAGAGGTATTGCAGCTAAAAACAAATAAAATTCCAAAAGGATTGATAGAGCTTGAAAGAATGTTTGATGATAAAGATGTAGTGAATTTCAAACCTAATTCAGGAGGATGTGAGGATGTTGAAAAATTAAACTTAGGAAGTGAAAGAAACCCAAGAGAAGTATATATTGGAAAAAAAATCACACCAAGAATCAGAACAAAATTGATTAATCTACTAAGGAAGTATAGACACATCTTTGCTTGGTCATATGATGACCTTAAGCATACAGGGAAGATTTGTTCCAGCATGAGATACCTTTGAAGCCTGATGCAAAACCTTTTAGATAAAAGCGAAGGTCAATAAACCCTACTTTGGCTCCTAAGATGAAGGAGGAGCTTATGAAAATGAGGAATGTTGGTATTATTGAGCCTATAAGGCACTCAAAATGGGTATCCAATTTGGTCTGAGTCAAAAAAAAGAATGGTGACATCAAACTATGTGTGGATTTTAGAAATTGAAATGTTTCATCCTTGAAAGATAATTATGCTTTACCTAACATGGAGGCTCTTTTGTAGAAAGTCACAAGAAATGAGTTGTTATCTATGATGGATGGATTCTCAGGCTATAATCAAGTCAAAGTTAGGGAAGCAGAAAAGTTCAAAACTACTTTCACTACACCTTGGGGTACCTATGTCTATGCTAGGATGCCTTTTGGAATGACAAATGCAGGAGCTACATTACAGAGGGCTATGGACGTGGCCTTTGAGGGTGTGATTGAATATATCTTGGCAGATTTACCAGGATGATATGATTGCTTATTCTAAAAAGGCAGAGAATCATGGTAATGATCTAGAAAAGATTTTTATTAGAGCATTAGAATATGGCATATCTTTGAATCGTAAAAAATGTCCTTTTGGGGTTAGTGAAGGAAAATTGCTAGGTCATATTGTTTCAAAAGATGGTGTGAGAATTGAATCAGAAAGGATTACTGCTATTGATAAATTTCAAATCCCAAAAATAGTTAAAGTAATTCAATCTTTTTTTGGTCAAATCAACTTTGTAAGAAGATTTGTTTCAAATTTCTCTGAAATCATAAAGCCTATTACTAAAATGATGAAAAAGGGTGCTGAAATAAAATGGACTAATGAAGTTCTTTGTAAATATCAAAAGAGCCATCAAGGAAGCATTTGTATTAAAATCACCTGATTTATTTAAGCCTTTTCAAGTGTTTTCATTCCCCTCATTCCATACTATTGCTGTTGTCATGTTACAAAAGAATGATGAGGGTCATGAACAACCAGTGGCATTTTTTAGTGAAACATTGCAAGCATCCGAATTGAATTATGATTTAAATGAAAAAAAGCTTATTCTCTTGTGAAATATTTTAGACCCTATCTAGTTGGTGCCATCATCATTGCCTATGTACCAAATGTTGTTGTTAAAGACATTTTCAGACAATCAAAAACTAGTGGAAGGAGATGTAGATGGATAAACCAGATCCAAAAATTCAATATTGATCTACAAATCATAAAGTTGGTAAGAGGTCAGGTTCTAGCAAAATTGATGGTAGACTCCAATCTTGAAGTAGCACAAGTAAATCAAATGGAGCTGGAAGATGCACAAATGAGCATTGAAAGGTGTCCTTGGTATACAAATATTGTTTATTTCCTGAAATACATGAAATGTCTGGATAGTTTGAATGATAGTCAAAAAAGAAATTTAAAGATTCAAACATCTAGGTATGTATTACTTAATGGAGATCTATACTAGAAATATAGAGATGGTGTTCTTTTATTATGTCTAGATGAGTGTCAAGCATCTATTGTTTTAAAAGACTTACATGAAGGTGTATGTGGAGGCCACTTCTCAGCTAAAACCACTGCTCATGAAATTCTTAATACCGGTTATTATTGGCCTCAAGTTTTCAAGGATTGTCATACCTATATCAGAAAATGTGAAGCTTGTCAAAAGTTTTTAGGGAAACTCAAATAGAATGGGGCTATTCCTCTTAGACCTATACATGTAGAAGAACCATTCCAGATGTGGGGTATTGATTTCATAGAGGAAATAGCAAATAAATATAGTGGTGGGCATAAATGAATTTTGGGGGCTACTGATTATTTTACTAAGTGGGTTGAAGCTATTCCCACAAGACAGACTACAAGAAAAGTGTTGATAAAGTTTCTCTTAGAAAATATTCTGACCAAATTCAGAGTTCCTCGGAAGATTGTGGTAGACAATGGGAAGTACTTTAGATCCAAGGAGTTCTCTAATTTCTATGAAAATTATGGCATCACTCTATCGTATTCATCAGCTTACCATCCCCAAGGAAATGGACAAGCAAAATCAAGCAATAAGAACTTGTTGAAGATAATCAGAAGGATGTTGGGTGATAATAAAAAGGCTTGGGATTCAAAATTGGTCCTAGCAATATGGGCTGACAGAATGATAGTCAAGAAGTCCATAGGATTTGCCCCATATGAGCTTGTATATGGAAAGGAAGAAAGATTACACTTAAATAATTTTCTCCCAGTCTATAAATTTGTTACAGAGGAATTTTTAGAAGAAGTAGACTTTATGGGGCATAGATTGATGGCTTTAGCTGAGTTGGATGAATGTAGAAAAGAGGCTTAGGAAAGAAATCTGCAAAGACAACAAATGGTAAAGGCTTTGCATGACAATAAAGCATGTGACAGGTCATTTGAAGAAGGAGAATGGGTGTTAAAGTGGAATGCCAAGGATCAGGATAAAGGGAAGCATGGAAAATTCGATGCACTTTGGCTAGGACCTTTGATCATTTCAGAAAAAAGTGGAGAAAATTCTTATTAATTATAGGATATTGATGGTCGGGTCCAGGAGTTCCCAGTTCATGCTCAGTATCTTAAGCATTTCTTCTCTTGATGAGTAGGGAGTATTTTTGTATCATAGTAGTTTAATTTTCTCTTTACTTTTTGTTTTCAATTTTCATTTTGGTCTTCTTTCCAGAGATAACTAGAATCTTGCTATGTCCTTAAAGAGAACAGACATCCCCAGAAAGAGCCACTGTTAGCACATATTTTTACAAAACATTTTGTGCTATATACAGACCTTTTTTTCCTATCATATGAGCATTTACTGGTTGTTTGCATGTGCAGGAACATTATTAGCATGAGTAAAGTTCTCTAAGGATCAGTTGTTTTAGGAGTATCAAGGTATCACTTGGACACACTAAGGGCATGCACTAAGTAAAGACTGCATAAAGAGTCCATCATATCAACATTCTAGTAGATATCAGAAGAGGAGTCAGTAGGATGAAATTTGAAGTGCCTCTACCTTACATGTACCCTATATGAAGAATTGGAGCCATTAACATTATGTTAATTTTCAAATTTACAAAATTTAAATTATCAGCATAGGTTATCCCTATAGGACTGCATATCCAAGCGCAAAAGAAGTGAGACATTATTATCGGGGTAGCTTATACCAAGAAGTAAGTAAATGATGTATCCATCAGCAAAAGAGTTCAATATCGGAAGTGCGAGCAAGTTGTTAGACTGATAGTTGATGGAGTTATCAGTATAACCCTCATCGATAAGGAAGAGTGTGATTGCAACATTTTAATTCTTGAAGTATCGAGAGATGCAAATATTATGTTACCCTGATGTCTGATAGGATGAATGGGGGAGCCAAGAGGAAAAAGATGTGAATTGGAAGTAAGGTGGTTTCATCAGAGAAAATGTTAACTTTTGGGAGGGAACCAAAATAGCTACACCGATACCCAATAAAGAAAAGCTAAGCAGGTGACAATATCAGTTAGAGTTACCCTGATAAAGAAGTGATAAGCTTGAAGTTCAAAATATTATCGAGGTAACTTATATCCATCAACGGGAGATGTTTATATGTTGTCCTGATGCTCAATGAATATGTTAAAGTAGAATGAAGACAAGGAGACCTTGTCGGTAAAAAATATGCCGATAGAGCAGAGCGGTAGAAGAGTTTTGCAAGATAAAATCTAGTGTCATTGGGGAATTAGTAAAACATCAACTGGGTTGTTTTGACACTTGATGAAGCAACCAAGAGGAAAGAAGTGCAAACCATAAAAGAGAACTCATCAGGGTAGCTTCTACTATCAAATGAGCATTTCTTGAGTTATGCCGATCTCCAATGGGCATGATGCCATAGAGGAAAAAAAGGTGGATCTATCAGGGTGACTTACGTCGATCAAAAGGACAAAAGGGAAATTAAGGAAGTGTACATCATGGGTGGCACCAAATAATTAAGCTTTTAGGAAGAGTTACATCGATTAGCCGTTAAGGAATCTGGTGTGAAAACAGACATGATAGACATTATTTAATGCATCCAATGGATAGCCCTGAAATCGCACGAAGCAAAGCTAACTAGGATTTGGTTTCAGATGTTAACTATGATGGAGATAAATTTATATATGAGGTCTCATGTACACTTTTCTTTCAAAAAGTAATGTAAAACAATTTTTTATCTCTGAAGTGCTAATTGAAGTTACAAAGTGTAGAACAAAGGATTTGCAAAATGGAGGGTTCAAGTGCGAAAGGAAAAAGGAAGGTCACAAAAATATGTAGTGACACATCGAAACAATCAAAGGCAAGAGAGGGTGCGAAGTAGAGGAAGATAAATCAAGACATGATCTATCAAATGAGTTCTCTGGGAGCTAAGTCTAGAAGGTCGAAGACAAATTTATCAATTCGTGATCAACTGGAGGATAGGTATAAGGATATAGGCGATGTATGGACCAGAGTGCGAGAATACGAACTATTCTTGTTTCATTACATGACGAGAAATGACCTGATGCCTATATCTAACCCATGGAGCACTGGTCTAGGAAAAATCATGGTCCCTAATGTATTTGTAAACATAGACTTGCTCAAGCTCCTGGTCAAAAATTATGATGCCGCTAAAAGATGCATCTTGTTAACTGATGAGACTGATTTCATTCGTTTCACAGCAGCAACAATTCAAGAAGTTTTTGGTTTGAATTTTGAGACAAAGGTGCCTCCGTATTTCGATGATTTGGAGGAAGAATACATAAAGATGGACACCACATATCAAGGGTGGAATTTGGTGTTTTGTAAGGCTGAGAAAGGAAGATTGATAGAGGAAGACAGTCTGCCTTATGATATCAACATTTTCAAAAAATATTTCCAATATACCTACATGGCTTGTGGACAAGTTGGAGGAGTCAAGGCTCTAGACATAGCAAGAATGAGACCACTGGTTTTGGTGGCTGATATCCAGAGGCATGAACCAAGAGTGTTTGATTTCACTGCATATCTGGTAGATAGATCGCATGAGGGTTTTCTGAACCTGAAGTTTAGTCCTGATAAGGATTTCAAGCATTATTCTTTGTTAATGTGTATAATATTGTTTTATTGTCAATTCAAAGGATTGTGGCTAGACGGTTTGAGAGTAAACCAGTTTTGAAAGAACAAATGGGAGCAACCTATGTAGCTATGGGTTTCTTTATGGGATTCTAGGTATGTGAGTTCCCATTATGTTAAGTTTGAAGAATTTTTCATCAAACCCTTGTTCCAAATGTACAATGAAACTATTGAAGGATCCTTTTCAAAAACTATTAAGAAATTTCTTTGGCCATTCGAGCACTATAATACCAAAGTGAATCATAATGGGGGTGATTATTTTTCCTATGCCAATTTCACTTTTGTTATAGTGTTCTATTTCGAGGGTTCACCATATGTATTGCCTAAACCGGCACTTGATCGTATTGCATTTTTAGAAATTGTTAGATAGCTTAGTGTTTCCAATTCTCGTCACTTTGGGACTGCATGTAAGCAGTCCTTTTTGCTAGGGACTTTGGAGATTTTAGGATTGTATCAACTAGGGCTTATGAAGCCATTGACAAAAAAATAGTGAATGAATACAATTTGTGATGACACACACCCAAGAAGAATTATGATCCTGAGGGATATATAAGCATGTGCTGGAAAGGGTAGGCATTGAAAGGTTATATCCATTTCATTGATGATATGGAAGATCTATGTAGAAATAAGGAAGTGGAAGAATTGGCTGATGTGATGGAAGATTTGGAGAAAAGGTTACAAGAGAAAAAATAAAGGCTGGAGGACCTCCAAGGTGAAGAAGAGGAACATGTAGAAAGTGACTCAGGGGAGAATGAGGTTGTGTCAAAATTAGAGGTACCTAATAGAGAAGAAGAGCCTGATGCATAGGACAAATTAATCATAATCTTGAATGCAGAGGTAGATGATAGAATGATTGAGCAGACCACTTTTGTATCCGATGATCAATTCATTAAATCTAAAGAGTTCAAATCATTCCTGTATCATTTCAAAGGTAACAAATTAAGGGAAGTAGTGCCAAATATTACCCCTGAAAATGAAGTAGAAATGAAGAGAGTTGAAGGAAGAGTTCCAAGAGTGCCAAGAGGTTTTGTAGAATGAGATTCCCAGTTTGGTTGATGATGTAGGGGTTACCAAGGACAAAGATGCATGGCTCTCAGAATGTAAGGCTTTACTTAGTGCGGCCCTCAGTGTTGCCCAAATAGATGCCCTTGATATGAATGAGACAGTGGATGAGTTAGAGAACCTAATCAAGATAGAGATGGCGCTTAGGGCTAAAATTTTTAATGCAGTTACATACAAGGATGAAGGATACCTTAAAGACATCAAAAAATGTAGGAAGAGGCTGGATCCAAAGAATTGAAGTTTTTATTTCTCATGCTTTTATAATTGTCTTATGTTATCTTAGCAATTAAGTTGTTAATTTATTAGGTTCTAGTTAGATTTTAGTTTAGCAAAATGAAAGGGTGTGTCTTTTCATCTATGCCTGTTGATTCACATATTTGTAGTGAGTCATTTTGTATGTAGATGACATCTAGGATCTAGGATTTTTAGAAGAATTACAAAAAAGAAACAATCACTTCTACCAGTAAGAGCTGTAAGTTATATTTATCAGGGAAGTCTATAGGAACAAGAATCATTTTTTTGTGCAAACAAACTGTAATGGAGCATCTTTAGGTGCACCTTATGTATGCAATCATTTCCTAAAGATTAATTTACAAGGTTCATTGTTTCTTTTCCAAATATTGTGCATACTTTTGTGTTGATGAGTTATCTTTGTCCTCTTGATAAATCTGTCATTTGATTTTCCATGATGTGCCATCACATGTTGTATTAAATATGAGATTGGGTTTTTATTGTTTGTGTAGCACATATTGAAGCCTTTAGAGTTGATAATTAATATTGTCTCTGGAGTTGATAACATCTCTTATCCACAAAGTGTCATAAATATCCCTGGATAGAGGCCCTGGTCTATTATTCATATTTTAAGGTCCTGGTTTGTTATGCATTTAAGGTACTTAATGAAGAAGGCATTCTTGCCAAATCCTATATGAACCAAACTTTGCATATTTCTTTCAAGTCCTGAAAGCATTCTTATTCTTAATATACAATCATAATAATTTTCATTTTGTTTCAAAAGGCATTCACTTAAAGCACACAATAAAGCATAATTGCAGAACAATCATTTGCCATTTTTGGATTTGCTAATCATAAAGCTTAAATCCACTTTAAATAACTCTTTTGTGCTTGAGAGGGAAAGGTGTACCTACCTAGGTTCAGTGGAGCCATAAGTGGAGAGGGATTTGGTCTTCGACCATCCCTGTTCATTGGCCAAGGCTAGTTGGATTAATTGAGGATTTGGCAGACCCTTAAGTTTTCCAATATGTGGTTTTGGGCACCAACACAAGTAATGTATTTTAAGATGTATATGTATATGTTTATATATATATGTTAAAAAATAAACGCACTGCAATTTTTTTAGAGATAGTTTATTACAATATTAGATTATATTTCTGTAACAACAACTTTAGTTTTATACCAATTTTCTATAAATCTTGTGCAAGTTAGAAAATATTAGAGAAAACTATAAAAACCATATTTTTGTTTCATCATTCAAATAAGATATTAATTTGTATGAATTTCTCATATGTTCTATATATTAATAGAAATAGTTGGTTTTATTTTCTTTATGTAGATCTATGAGGGCTCATGTGAATATGCAAGGTCCATTGCCACAAAATTGATGGAAGTTGTAGATTGTCCAACAAGCTACATTTCTAATCTTTGAAGTACCATTAAAGAGTTGATGTATTTATACCTTAGGTGATTGACTGATAGACATTTTTTTGTTATAGAAATGAGACTTGAGACCAATTAGATGGTGGTCATATGGGACTTTAGACACAAATGATAACTTCCCTCATATTGCAATAGCTCTTAGAAAACCTATTATAGTTCATCCTTCACTATCTAGAAAACTATGAGCAAATTTTTTTTCATGTGTAACTTGTGATTATTATGTACTCGTACAAAGTCTTTGCTAATGCATACAATGTACATTTGAAGTATCTGCTCATTATTATAGAGCTCTTTTTTCTTTTTTTCTATTTATAAATTGTTTAGTTATGCAATTGGTATTTTTATGTTGTTGTTATTATTGTGTGCTCATATATCACTATAACAACATTCAATGACTAAATTAATGACTAAATATATGACTAAATAAATGACTACCATGACTAAATATATGACTAAATTAGTGACTATAATGACTAAATAAATGACCAAATAACAACAATCAATGACTGAATTAGTGACTAAATATATGACTAAATGAATGACCAAATCGTTAACCAAATCAATGACCAAATCGATGACCAAAGTGATCAATCAAAACAACCAATGGTCATGTGACCAAATTGATTTATGACTGGAAATAAACTCCTAGTGGTCACATGATCAGATTTAGTCATTTATATCTAATTTTTGGTAGTTTATTTAGTCATATATTGTTGTTTTTGTACTAGTGCGAGCAAGAGAGGAAGAAAGAGAATCCCTATTTTGACGGTTTTTACAGGGAGTTCTAGAATGATTTTGCCAGTATGTCTTTCATGATAAGAAAGGCAGATGAGATAATAAAAATGGAAATGGAGAGAAGAGATGCCAGGGATAAAGGAGTTAAATTTGAAGGAAGGCCTATTGACCCTACTCCTACAATGTAAAAGTTGAAGAGAAAAATAGTAACAATCGAAACAACATGTCCTGGCACCTCTAGGTAGGCAGCTAAATAGGCCAGGAGGGTTGAAAAGGGAAAGGCAAATATGTCCGATTTTGGAGATGTCCAAGAGGATTTTGATACAAATATGCCACCCCCTTCTCCCCCTCAGGAAACATTCCATGAAGATGAGGCTACTAAAGTCCTAAATGACCCACATAAAACCATTATATCGAGTCCAATCCCTATTGAGGAGGTAGATGATGAAAGGATCATTTCCTTGATAAACTTCATAGTAGATGACAGTTTTGTGAACTCCCCCAAGTTCAAATCTTTTTGGCCAAGGGAAAGTTGAAGAATTTGTCTAATGAAGAGATCAAAAATTTTGACAAGAATATTTTGAGATGCACCCCTGAGGAAGGTAGGGAGATAATTTTAAATAGTGGCATGCTTCTTGTTGCTTCCTGGGACTTTGAAAAAATCTTTTTGTTAGATCGGATTATGTGGCAGAAGGACCTCAATTTTGCAAAATAATTCAGAGATCATGTGTCTAAGGTGAGCATAGGCCTAAAGGCTTTTTCTCTATGGTCAAAGGCCCCAAATGTCCAAAAGCCTATGGTTCTACAAGGTGGACAACAAAAGATATGGGATACAGTAATTAGGACCTTTGAAGACACCACTGCATCAGAGGATGTAGAAATCACTTCACATGCAGTCCAATTTACTCAATTAGCAATGGATGATCTTGAGAAAAAGCATTTGAGATTGAAGGATATGCATGTGGCACTCAATGCTAATTATTCATTGAGAATTGCCAATTGAAGGAGCAAATAAAGAAGGTGATAGAAAACTCTTTAGAAGGAATTAGGCCTTAATAATTAGAAAGAATGAATAAAGAATTACAGAGAGTCAAGGATGAAGATGAGAACAATTATTTGGAAATTAGAAAGGCTTCAATTTTGAAGGTTGCAAATAAATTTATTGAGAAATTAAGCGAGGTGCACACCTCATATTCTTTGACTTGACAGCTCCTCAACCTGTAGGATGAAATTCTTTCACTCTTTCAACCAATTAAGACCGCTTGGATGCCAAAAGGACAAGACTTAAAAGAGGTCATGTTGGTAGTCAAGAACATGGCCTCTCCATGATAAGTTGTAGGAGTGACTTGGAAAAACATTAATTTATTAATCAAAGAATTTCCTAACATTGAAGATGAGAAAAATAGATTGATTCTTTCCAAGGTTTGAAAAAGTTTGATATCCCCATAATTTTGACAGGCAAAGGACAAATCAAAGGCTTAAAGGAGTGGAAGCAAGGCTTCCAGGATGCCTAAAAATGCAGTTTTGACTTTCTTGGCTTCTAATCTGGTCCAAAGTGACTCATATTTTAATATCATTGATAAAATCATGGAGGTGGATTTTATGTACGATAGATTTACTTTGGAGGCCTCAATATTACAAACTCATAAAACAAAGGAAGAAATAAATAAGTTGTAGAGTTTGAGGACTTTTACTTGACCATTGGATGAAATTGAGGCTCTACTTAGAAAGTACTGCTCCTTGGAAGAAGAGGACCTTGAGGGAGAAGATTAGGCTTTTTCTCCTATTTTGTTATTTTGAAGTTTGTTCAAGTTCCTAATTTTAGGGAGAATTTATAGAAGTATTCAATCATCAAGGATCATTCTCTAGGCTACCTACTACCAAGTGTTAAGGTGTACTTCAGATCTTGACAGAGGCATGTGTCAAGGTACCAATGAAGGGGCAGTTTTGCAAACCTACAACCCAAAGTTTCCAGAATGATGCCCTCTCAGTAGCACCCACATTTATTGCAGTACAGAAGTGTGCATGCATGTTAACAAGGACAAGAAGGGACCTTATGATGAATTTCAAAATATTGTAGTTTTTACATATTTCTTCTTTCCTTGAGGCTTATTTTTCTCCCTGGTGTTATAAAAGGAAGCAGTGCCAAGAAGAACGATTCTGAAATTTTTCTTAGTATGTACTAGGATATCTTTGAAGCAATATTATGATAGTTATTCTTCTACATACTTAATGAGCACAATAATCTATCATGAATGTATCAATTTTATTTTGAAAATCAATAAAGAGGACATTCATTTTTCTTCCTCATATCTTTTGTATGGTCTTGTATGAGTTGTTATGTTAATGACATGTTCAATTTGTCTTCTCTAATGGAGAATGTGTATGTCTTGATAGGTTTCATTTTAAGTAAATAAATTAAATTTTTTCTTGAATATTGCAACATTTTTGTGAGAGGTATTGTGAGGAAGTTGTGAATAAATTCTCAATCTCAGCATTTTAATCAAGTCTTGAATGTTTAGTATTGGATTTTAATGATTATACTATGATATTTTTTGTCTTTAAACCTGTTATTTGACTTTGTATCTCCCTTGAATAGGAGCTAGTCATACTTTTTTGGGTTTTAGGATCATTTCAACATTCTTATTTCACCATTTATATTTCATTTCTTAGTTTTTTTGCATTAGGAGTAGAATAGATTAGAGCCAGTTTTCAATGCAAGCAAAGTGATACAAGCTAAGGTTCAAGCCAGAATTTGTACTTGTATACACCTAAAAATTGGCTATGAGCAATTAAATAAATATTTTATATTTATTTAATATTTATTCTTTTATTAAATAGTTAAGTCGAAAAGATTAATTAATTTAATTCATTTTCATATCTTTCTATTAATTAATTTATCAATCCTATTCCTCTAGTTAATTAAATATCTTATATTTAATTATCTTCTCCAAGCAATTAAATATCTAATATTTAATAGTTATTCTCTTATCATATAGTCTCAAATACTAAATAATTCTTAAATTATTTAATATCCCTTTTCCAACTCACCCTCCATCTCCACTTCATCTTCCCTTTGCCAACTCATCCAACATATGGCTAAGGAAATTAATATTCCTTAAATTTTAATTCATGATTTATCTTCAACCTCCAAAATTAACGAAATTGTGTATGTACACACATTTTATAGCCATTTCCTATATTCTCTCCGACACCCCCTAAATCTTGGGAAGGCCTTGAGTCCACCTATCCTCTCATGCCTAAATTTCCTCCAACCATCCCTAGATTCCCTCAGTCAGCAACCCAGTCAAGGTGAGATGAGTGACACTTGTCTTCTCCTTCCCCCTTTCTCTCAACCTTCAGCTTTGCTCACAGCCATTCAAATCTGCAGATCTGATCATGACCGTTGATCTGAGCCACATCATCTTATCCTCTCAAGGTCTATAAAATCAAGAGCTTCAGTTGAGAGAGAGTTAGACTTCAAGAGACTTCAAGTGCATTTTGCAAGCTAATCATATGCATCCGTGAGTTTTTGAAGCAATTAGCAAATAGCAAATATCATTTTAGCAATATAATCATATAGTATTATCATTTTAGCATAATCATGTAGCTTTGCATATCATACTATCAGTTAACTACAAGTTATCAGTCCATTCTTCATATGCCATCTTGGAAGCCAACAATGCATTGTCTGAGAGCACACCATTTGCAACCAAGAATAGTGGAGTTAGAACACAATGAGACATAAATCATGAAGGTGAAATAATGTTTTATTTTAATATGTATTTCATGTAGTTTCATTGGTGGATTTTGGATTTCCTATATGCATTTCCATTGTATTTTTTAAAACTAACTTATTACAGGTAATATTTTGAGGATGAAATTCAAGCTCACACATTTTGGTGCCCACCGTGGGGCTGAACCTTGCATATACTTTTGAAAATCTCGAACAAAAAAAAAATTAACATATTTGTAATGCAGATTCACGTATATGCCAATTTTGATAGCGCTTTTGCATTGTAGGTTAGCGCTTTTGCATCATAGGTTAGTGCATATGTCATTTAGGTTAGCACTTTTGTCAGAAAATCAACGCTTTTGCACAATAGGTTAGCGCATATGTCATGCAGGTTAGCGCTTTTGTCAGAAAATCAACGCTTTTGCACAATAGGTTAACACATATGTCATACAGGTTAGCATTTTCGCCTAAAGATTAGCACTTTTGTAATGCAGGTTAGCACTTTTGTAATGAAGGTTAGCGCGTGCATAACATAGGTTAGCACTTTTGAATTGTAGGATAGCGCATTTGACAAAAAGTTTGTAACTGATTTGAAATTAGGCTTGTGGAAGCCCACCTAAATTTTTTTTATTAACTTTTTACTATTTCGCAGATTTCTAACAGTTTCTTGCAGGTTTGGAGAAGACAATTTAGGATTTAGTGATTTCTTTCCTAGCTTTTTCAAAGTTGGTTAAAAAGAACTCATATTTCCTTTTGGGTAAAAAGAACTTCATTTTCAAACTTGGTGTTCTAAAAAGTATCTCACTTGTTTTTGGGTTCTAAAAGTAATCACATTTGCAAGGTAAAAAGAACAACAAATCAAACATTTACTTTCTTGCAAAGTTAGGACATTCACACTTCAAATCTTGGGCTCTAAAAAGAACAAACAATCTTTTATTTTCTTGCAAAAGTAAAAAGCACAATCAATCTTATATTTTGCAAATTAAAAAGAACAATCAACTTGTCCATTCTTACAAAGCAAGTTACTTTTTGGCAACGATTTTTATTTTGTTGACCAAGATTTCCAATTTCTAGTTTAGAAAATCATTTGCTATGTGGGGCTAAAATAAACACCATGCTTGCTGGAGCAACATCTCCAAATAGGACATAGCCAACAAATTGTTTTGAAAAAGTTAAAAAGAACGCTTGTATTCCGTGTCTCGAAAGTGGTAGGTATATGCTCTCCCCTTACTTGGGTGATGAAAAATCCAAACCCACTCTTTTACGCTTTCTTTACTTTCAAGCAATTAATCCTTTAGAGGGCCTACCTTCTCGAGCTACCTTGAGGGGGCCAGTGAGAGGGGAACAACCTAAAGTGGAAATGGGCTAATACCGAGTCCTTCCAATCCACTCTAAATAAATTGTGTTTGCAACAAAAGTTCAAACAACATGTGGTGATAAGTTCATACCGACACTATGTTTCCCCATAAACCCTATGGAGTGTAACCTCTATAGGCTGGGAACCTTCTGTATTTACAGAGCTGAAAGTGCTGCATGTATGGCCACATGACCAGAAGCCTTTACTAAAGACTATTTGTACTAGTTGCCAAAAACCTTCTAGTTATTGGCGCAGGAGGTCCGACCTTTGAAGCGGCTCACACACATAGGTTCCTAGTAGAGATATAAAGTTTTCCATGAGGAGATTTCATGGAAACTAGTACTTGGCTACCTCGAAGAAGTGAGTGCCGAGGGTGGAGCCAGTGGGGTCAAGCATCTAAATATCTGCTTTGAATAGTGTAGCTTCAGGGGAAACTCCATGTGAGATTCAACAACTATTGTCTCATCCTACCATAGGGATTTGTACTTGCCTATGCATTTTATTTATTAAACATTGTGTCTTCTATGTCTGTAACATGTTCCAAATGGTCAAAAATTGAAGAATATTATCATCTACAAGCGATCAAAAGTCAACAAATTTCTGAAAAGTGTGATCAAAAGGATAAAACAAAAAGCATTCTAACACTTGAAGCACCAACTCAAAATCAAAGTATCAAAACATCAAGATATCAAAATAATCCTTGAAGTAGGTTTGTCTCTAAACCATCATGTATTTTCAAGATAGCTCAAAACAACTAGGTTGCTAGTCCTATAGGTTATTTCCAAAAGGTTCTATAAACATCAACATTCAGCAAACTATTGATTCAAACATCTTAAGTGCAAAAATCAACATCCTTGTCAAGACTCTCATCAGGATAATCAAATCCTCTATCACGAAGCTTGATCAATCTATACTAGGTTCCTAATCTTGGATATATCTTTCCTATTTTGAACTTAGGTTACATCAAAACCAAAATTGCACCAACATTGGAATCAAACTTGTAAACTATCAAATGCTTATATGACTTTTAAATATCACCTTAAGAAAAGAAAATATAGTTACAAAGCTACTTAGAAGAGAATAAGATTCTTGTATATCAATCGTAAGATCTTACTAAAACATAGGACATTCCTACACTGTTTTCGTCACTACTTACATGGCTGCGGTACAGAATTTGATGGTGAAACTCTACAAAGACGTGCCTTTCAACAAAGAGATGCTTTATCCCAATGAACAAACAATAGTGGTAAGATCAATAAAGCATATCTTCCTAAACCAATAATTACTTATTGACCTTGTCTTTGGGAATTTTTTGACAACTTTGAGATAAACCCATGTCAGTTTGGACTAGAGCCCAATACGAATAGCTTAGAAAACAACAACAAATGGAGGAAGAAGATACCACTTTTGGATTTACCACTGTTGACGAAGAAGCTGTCAATAGCATGATTAGAGACCTTGAACAAGATTTCAAATTTGATAGGCTAATGGAAAAATTATTGACAAAACAAAAAGAGAAATATCTCTTGATATTGGCAAAATCTGGAGCTAAACTACCACAAGACTTTAATATAGAAAGCTTAAAACAAGATGCGGAAACAAGTAACACCCAAAACACAGATGAGCAAAAAAATGAAGATATGAACAAAGAAAGTAGCAAAGAAACAAGGAAAGAAAGGGATGACAAAAGAAAAGAACATAATGATAAAAGAAGTGATGTGGATAATCCATTTTCAAACTTTACTCAACAAATACAAACTCTACAACAGCAGATACAAGACATGCAAAATGGGACAAGCTCCAAGAAGTATTCATTAGAAGACATATGTCCATATCCCTTTGATAAAAAGCTAAATATGATACCATTTCTGCAACATTGCCAGATTCCTAAATATGACAAATACAATGGAAGATCTGATCCTCAAGATCACATTAGGGAGTTTTGTACTATGAGCATGGAATTTGCTCATGATGAAACTTACCTTATGCATCTTTTTCCTAGGAGTTTAAATGGGAAATCAATGGAATGGTTTTCAAGGTTACCATCTGGAATCAAATCCTTTGAAGAACTTGTGAATAGGTTTATTTCACAATATTCCTACAATATAAGGAATGAAATAACAATGCTAGATCTTTGCAATGTTAAACAAAAGAATGGTGAATCCTTTATGATCTTTTTACAATGATGGAAACACATGTTTAATAGGTATCCCTAGGATGTACCTGATCAAGAAAAAATGGACATATTCATTGATAATCTTATCAGTGAAATGAGTTGTCGACTAAGGATGCAATGTCCTCCCTCTTTTGCCAAAATGATCAAAAATGGTCTGAAAATAGAGAATGAAATGGTAAAGAAAGGAGAGCTAAAACTTTACAATAATTCATACAACAGCAATAACAACAACAATGATAAACCCAAGTTCTAGTCAAAGAATAGGAATGTCAGTAATGAAGGAAATGATGATAACAATACTGCAAAACAACAACAACCAATTTTCAATCTATCAAGTCAAATCCCAAGCAATGACAATCTGGAAAACAAGAAATTCGAGTCCTTTTTCTCTAATCCTCAGAGAAAATTCACAAATATTGGAGAATCTTTAGAATCAGCTCTAAAAACTTTGCTTGCTAACAAATTGATTGTTTTACCCGAAGCAAGAATTTACGAACCACCAGTTAAGCCAAACTGGTGGAATGACAATCATTTTTGCAATTATCATCAAAATAAAGGACACCTAACAAATGATTGTCAAAGATTGAAACACATTATCCAAGATCTAATTGATAATGGAACCATTACGGTGGATAGGCATAAGACAAATGAATCACACTTGGCGTTTAAAACTCCACTTCCAAACTATGATAAAGGTGAATCATCCCAATTGGAAAATGACAAAGGGAAAGCCAAAGTGAATTACGCTTATACATACGATGATGTAGTAAATGTGATAATTGTTAACGAAAATCTATCTTCAGAACCAATCAACGTTATCACAAGAAGAAAAGAAAAGGTTACCTTTCTAGGTATAGTAAAAGACTCAACATTCACATCACAACAATACAATTTAGTAGAGAAATTACAACGAATACCAGCTCAAATATCAATTTTGGAACTTCTCAAGATTTCACCTATGCATAAGGAAATTTTGGAGAAAGCTTTAGTGGAAACAATGGTATCAAAGGATTTGGATATAGATCATTTCCAAAACATGGTAGGACATCTTATAGCTCCTCATTGCTTATCATTTTCTGAAAATGATGATGCCTCCTTACAACATCCTCAAAATGCTCCTTTACATGTTGAAGTCTCCATTAATAAAACTTGTGTCAAACGTGTACTCATAGATGGAGGAGCTGGTTTAAACATTTGTGCATTAAGTTTGATAAAAGCTTTGGGGTATTCAGAGAATGCAGTGGACTTGAAAAAGAAAATAACCATCAAGGCTTATGATGAAGCAGAACGTTCTTCTAAAGGAACTGTTATTCTACCAATAAGGATAGGACCTGTGGAAAAGGATACATTGTGTCAAGTTTTAGACTTAAATCTCTCCTACAACATTCTTCTGGGAAGACCCTGGATTCACAAGATGCAAGTAGTTCCTTCTACATATCATCAATGTGTAAAATTTCCTTATAAAGGAAAAGAAATCACTATAATTGCAGATTCTAGTCAATATTGCAACAATTTGAAGCCAATACAAGATACCACAATTCCACATAATAGAGAATCAATATATCCTACCAAGGAAATTCAAGCAAAGTTATGGGAAACTTTTGAAGAAAATCTCAAGTTAAATGATGAAGGAATGGGAAAATATTCTTTGAATAATTTTCCACTTTCCCCTAAGTCATATGGAAAACCTACAGATATTCAATCAAAATCATCAGAAAAATCAAAACGTATGTTTAAGGGAACCTTTGTTAGTGCTGGAGCTCTTGAGGAAGAAAATGAAGACAAGGACATTCTTGGTTGGTTATACAAAGATGAAGATAAAACCATAGCAACAGTAGCAGAAGTCAATATTCCCATAAAATAATATGGCAAAGGATATGAAATCATACAGAAGATGGGATATGAAGGGAAAGGACCAATTGGTAAGCAACATCAAGGTATTTCAGAACCTATTTGTCCACATTCACAATCAATAGAAGATAAATCTGGGTTAGGATATCTGAAGTCTAATCCAAAGCAACACAATACTCAACAGTAAAAATGGAGAAAGAAACCAGTTTCTCAAGAACATAATTAGCAAGAAAAGCTACATCAAGTAGCCGAAATAGTAGCCAGTAAGCAAAAGAAGCAAGAAGATCATGAAAAGAAAGAAGAAGAGACTACTATCAAAGATGAAGAAAAATCTTGTCCACAAGTTCTGGAAATACAAACAACAGAAAAATCTGAACAAAATATTCCAGAAGCAGTAAAAACAAAAATGACAGAAATCAGAGAACTTTTTGCACCATACGACATTCCAGTATGGTATAGTGGAGTAATCTTAGATCAGAATTCAAAAACAGATTCCAATGAGTATGAATGGGGACCAAATAATTTATCTACTACATCAAGTAATGAACACAATGAAGATCAAGCAGCCATTACAAAAGAAGACTTGTCCATTACAAAACAAAAGATAAAATTAGAAAAGAGACAAG
Source organism: Cryptomeria japonica (assembly GCF_030272615.1). NCBI lineage: Eukaryota > Viridiplantae > Streptophyta > Pinopsida > Cupressales > Cupressaceae > Cryptomeria > Cryptomeria japonica. Next base: position 157,718,060 of record NC_081413.1, read on the forward strand.
AGAAACTCAGAATTCAGAGAAAAGAGGCATATGCAAAAAGAAAAGAGAATGACAAAAACAACAATACAATGCCTCAAGAAGTGTAAATAAGAATCAGATATGCAAGAACTATAGAAGAAATAAGAGATAGTCAAGTTGGATTAACTATTAGTCTAGAAGAAGATGAGTTTGAAAGGAGACAAAATCTGTTAAAAGAATCCTCTTTAACATGTACACAAGTCTATAAACTCCAAACTACAAATGGAGTCAATCAAGAAGAAATTTGCAATACCAAAGACGTGTGTGTTGATATAATCCATTCATTTAAGGGACAAACATCAATTGAAGAACCACTTGAGTGTGAACTACAAAATGCTAATATTAATCTTGTTAAGACTAATTCAGAAATTCTTGAAGACAATCCTCAAAAATATTCAATCTATGACAATACCTATTCTACGATAAATTATGGTCATTATGTTATGAACGTTGAAACACCTGATGATGATAGTGATTATGATTTACCCCTTCTTCATCCTAAACTAATTGATTGGGATAATTTAGACAACCCCGCACTAAATGTCTTTTCCAATGATCATGACTTAGCTATGTACCTTAACGCTATTGAACCCATCCCACCTAAGATATCTTCTATTATAGAATCAAGTAAAGTTTTTCATAGTCAGGAGAATGCCAAACTTTTCAGTCACAAAAGTGAAATAAAACAAGGAAAGAGACCTATGGTTGAAAACCATTTCATGGCAACATTAGATCAATCAAAAGAGAAAATAAAGGGCGTATCTGATGATGAAAACCTCCTTGAGGCATCCGAAGATGGAAAGTTTGACATTTTTCCTACATATTTTCAAGAAAGATCTGCTATCCTGATAGAACCAATAGAAGCAGTAAACATTGATACACCAAAGGATCCTAAAATACTTCATTTTGCTGCCTCATTATCAAAAAAAGAGAGGAAAGAATACATGGAATTCTTTAAGCAATGACAAATAAATTTTGCTTGCTCTTATACAGATATGCCAGGGCTAAACCCAGATCTTATCATGCATCATCTTAATGTGGATTTAAAAGCAAAACCTGTTAAGCAGAAGCTAAGAAAGATGCACCCACATATTGCTCTCCCTGTCAAAACTGAGCTCAAGAAATTATTAGAAGTGGGATTCACAAGACCAGTCGCTTATCCAGAATGGGTTTCAAGTATTGTACCAGTATCAAAATCAGATAAGAGCATAAGAATCTACACAGATTTCAGAGATCTGAATAAAGCATGTCCAAAAGATGATTTCCCACTACCAAACATTGATATCATAGTAGACTTGTCAGCAGGCATGAGATGTTTTCATTAATGGATGGCTTCTGAGGATATAATCAAATAAGAATCGCACCTGAAGATCAAGAGAAGATAGCTTTCACCTGTGCATGGGGAACATACTGCTCAAATGTTATGCCATTTGGGCTTAAGAATGCAGGAGCGACTTATCAAAGGGATATGATGACAATTTTCCATGACATGATGCATACATTTATGGAAGATTATGTCGATGACATACTTGCAAAATCTCACACAAGAAAAGAACATTTGAACATTTTAAGCAAGATTTTTGACAGGCTGGAAAGATATCAATTGAGATTGAATCCAAAGAAATGTGCATTCAGGGTAACCTCTGGAAAACTCCTTGAGTACATTATATCAGCTCGTGGCATTGAAGTCAATCCTAGAAAAGTTAAAGCTATCATGGAGATGGAATCACCTAAGAACATAAGTCAATTGTGATCTTTACAAGGAAGGTTGCAATCAATGAGGAGATTTGTGTCCCAATTGGCCGATAGATGTCTTCCCTTTACCCATCTTCTACACAAAAGTGTTCCATTCAAATGGGATCTGACATGTGAAGAAGCTTTCTTGCAAATAAAAGAATATCTTATGAGTCCTCCAGTACTGATATCATGAACCAAAGGGAAACCCTTGTTACTTTATATCTCAGCAACAAGTGTGTCATTTGGCGCTCTCCTAGCTCAGCACGATGATGAAGGAAAAGAAAGAGCAGTTTATTATATCAGCAGAACACTTGTTGGATATGAGTTAAATTATTCATCAATTGAAAAGATATGTCTGGCAGTTGTATTTGCAACTTACAAGCTACGACATTATATGCTGATTCATTCTGTAAAACTAATAGCAAAGATAGATCCTCTCAAATATTTATTGAGTAAGTCAACATTAACAGGGAGACTAGCCAAATGGGTTATGATACTAAGTGAATTTGACATAGAATATGTTGACCAAAAAGCCATCAAGGGACAAGTCATTGCTGATCAATTAGCTGATGCACCTCTACAAAATGACATGCCTTTGCATATCGAATTTCCTGATGCAGATATCTTGACAATAAGTACAAACTTTTGGGAATTGTACTTTGATGGTTCTTATACTCAATATGGATCAGGTGAAGGAATATTTTTTATCACACCTCAAGGACATATAATTCTGAAATCATATAGACTAAGATTTCCATGCACCAATAATACTGCAAAGTATGAAGCATTGGCTATAGGGCTCAAAATGGCCATTGAATGGAATGTCAAAGAACTACATGTCTATGGTGATTCACAACTTGTCATTTATCAAATAAATGATGAATATCAAACAAAGGATGATAAGCTTATGCTGTACAAATAGCTAGTGGAAGAATTTAAAGGACATTTTAAAGAAATCACATTCACCCAGATTCCCAAAAATGAAAATAAAGCAACAGATGCAATGGCTACAATAGCATCTCTCTTACAAAATAAAGAGAATCAACAATGTTACAAGTTTCTTGTGGAAGATATCTTAACCCCTACCATTCAATCCTAGCATACCTATCGAATTTTCCATATATCAGGAACCAGTCAATCCTTATACGGTCAAACCTACCAATATTTAAAAGATCATATCCTTCCTATGGAATTATCCCGTAATCAATGAAGAAACTTTATCGGTCAGTCCTCTCGCTATACTATTATTGTTGATATCCTATATAGGCATGGTCTAGATGGTACATTATTGAGATGTCTAGAAAAAGATGAATCTGAAAGAGTTCTTAATGACATTCATGCAGGTATTTGCGGCACACACTCAAGTGGTTTAACATTGGCTAAGAAACTTATTTGTATGGGTTACTTTTGGCCTACCATGGAAAGAGACTCATTCACCTATGCTAAAAAGTGTAAACAATGTCAAATTCATGGAAATCTAATTCATGCACCAACACAAGAGTTATATCCTATGACAGGGTCATGGCCATTTTCATAGTGGGGCCTGGATCCGGTAGGAAAGATCAATCCCTCATCTTCTAATGGCCATAAATTCATTCTAGTTGCTACTGAATATTTTACTAAGTGGATTGAAGCAGTGCCTTTAACAATAGTGACAGGAAAACAAATATCATCATTCATCTTGAATTACATAATCTGTCGCTATGGAGTTCCTATGACCATTATCACTGATAATGGAAGACCATTCAAAAATCAAGATGTAAAAGAGCTATGTGAAAAATTTCATATCCAACATAGGTTCTCTACTCCATATTATCCACAAGGTAATGGTCAAGCTAAGGCATCAAACAAAACTATTTTAAAAATATTGAAGAAAACAGTCAATGAAGCTATTAAAGATTGGCACATTCAACTAAATCCTTCTCTTTAGGCATATCAAACTAGTGTCTGTACTCCAATAGGGGCAACTCCATATTGTTTGGTCTATGGATTAGAAGTGATATTACCTATAGAAGTAGAGATACCTTCTCTATGAGTATCCTTGCATGGTCTTATACCAAAAGAAGAACAAAGAGTCTCTCGACTCTAGGAACTAGAACTGATTCAAGAACATCGCCAAAATGCAATGGACCATTTGAAAGTATATCAACAAAGAATGGCAAGAAGCTATAACCATAGAGTCAAGCCATGCATTTTCCAGATTGGAGACATAGTTCTAAGGGAGAATCTGAGAAATCAGCAAGATCAGGAAAAGAAGGGCAAATTTGAACCAAATTGGCTAGGACCTTTTGTCATAGTAGCAACATATGGATTAGGAGCATACAAATTATCTACCCCAGAAGGTGATTGGTTTGATGAACCTATCAATTCTATTCATCTCAAGAAATTATATGCTTGAGATATAAAGTCCTAGAAAAATCAATAAAAGGCATATAAAGTCCTGAAGAAATCAGTAAAAATTAGAAAAGCAAAAAATCCCTAAAAATATATAAAACAACAAAAATGCAATAAATTTAGATGGTGAAAACCTGGTAAATAGGCACTATTTAAAAAGTGAGTTCCTCCATCCATGAGATCGCTTTGTGCACCTATCCACTCCATCCTCTGGCACTTATCACTTCCATCTATCTTAGCTTATCCATTCCATCTTTCGCATCCATTGCTCTAAACCATTAGCAAGAAATATGCAGCTTACCAACAGTTATCAATCTTTGACATACTTGTCATAGTCACTCCCTTAGATTTTATCAGCATCAACCAATCTGCATTTCTATCCCGCCATGGTTTGGATCTTGATCAATTCATATATCCATAATAATTTTTGTTTCTACTAGGGGAAAAATCCCAATTCCTTTTGCTAAGGTTATCTCTTGAAATTTAGAAAAATCCCAAAACATTCAGAAAAACTTAGAAAAACCAAAAACATCTAGGGTTTTGAAACAAATAACAAGCAACAAAGCAATGAAAATCAAGGCATCTCATCAACAATTGAATCATGAAACTCAGAAAATGAAGAATCAATCCACAAGCTACAAAGGATTATCAAAGATCATTCATTAAAATAATTATATCAGTTAATGACCATAAGAACATGTGAATGACATACAAGATTCAGTGTTTATCTCTTGATTTCATTGCTAATCATGTACTCTATGTGACTCAAGGATGTCCATGACTAGAGGAGCTATGATGGGGCATGATTATTTTCTTTGATTACTTTTTGTGGTTTATCTCTTACTATGGTATGAACTTGTCTCAGGATATGATCAGCAAAAGATCAAGGAGGACGTTCCAAGTCATGCATGAAAGGAGATACTCCTTGTCTGTTCTGCAAGCAATACTCAGGTCAACTTGGTTCATTTTATCAAGTTGCTTGTATTAACTTGCTATATCAAAATCCATGTAAGCAATACTCAGGTCATCTTGAATCATTATGTCAAGTTGCTTGTATTTTCTTACAACATTTTTAAGCTCAATGATGAAATCAAGCATTGTTACCCGATAGCATATGAAGAATGGCAATACAATTTTTAGTTAGATCATTTCATTAGCTCATTATTTGTTTACATTCTAAGCATTCATTTGTCAATTGCATTATAAGCATATCATTTCATTAGCAGGTCAATGGTCATAAATAAAGATTGAGTATACTTGGACAAACAAAAACAATTTGCATTTAATCATTATAGGTGCATTCATTTTTTTTTAGAATCATTTTAATCATTATCCATCTCATTTAGTTGTATATAAATTATTGCATTTGCATTTAGCTTGCATTTCATTCTTAAATGGGATCCTACAAGCTCATCTTATCCAAGGCTAAATCCATCACAAGAATCATCGAAGCATCATCATAAGTGTATACACAATCAAACTGATGACTCATCTCTCTCATGATATTGTCAACCCAACGCTAATCTTATATCACCCCCTCAACTGAATCACCATCAGCATATCTATTGATCCTGCAACCTGATATCAACAAACTGTCAATTCTTTATCCAATCAATCTTAATCCATTCTATCAATCAATCACATCTAATCTATCATATCATGTCTTAAACAAGATGTATCCTTCCTGAAACTAGACATTCTAATCACGTCTTATATAGGATATATCTTTCCTTAAACCAGACGCTCTTGATCATCTTTGTCTTATACAGGAGGTGTCATTCCTAAAACCAAACTATATCTAGATCTTATCAATCTCATCTTATCAATAGAAAACTAAACTATTGTGATCAAAGAACTCGCACTTTCATCAATCAAAGTTGCAGAATCAAACCTTTTCTAATGGCGGACATCAATCTCATAATCATCCAACCGCTTCGCCAATCAATTATCTTAATTGATCTGCCGAGGGGGCATCATCATACTGCAATTTATCAACCAAGGTCTGGGGCATCCTATCAAACCAATATCATCATCAAATGAAAGTATTCTTTGAATCAACACGTCATCACACCTTGCTTCAAAGAGGGGCAATATGTATACACCTAAAAATTGGCTATGAGCAATTAAATAAATATTTTATATTTATTTTATATTTATTCTTCTATTAAATAGTTAATTCGAAAAGATTAATTAATTTAATTCATTTTCATATCTTTCTATTAATTAATTCATCAATCCTATTCCTCTAGTTAATTAAATATCTTATATTTAATTATCTTCTCCAAGCAATTAAATATCTAATATTTAATAGTTATTCTCTTATCCTATAGTCTCAAATATTAAATAATTCTTAAATTATTTAATATCCCTTTTCCAACTCACCCTCCATCTCCACTTCATCTTCCCTTTGCCAACTCATCCAACATATGGCTAAGGAAATTAATATTCCTTAAATATTAATTCATGATTTATCTTCAACCTCCAAAATTAATGAAATTGTGTATGTACACACATTTCATAACCATTTCCTATATTCTCTCCAACACCCCCTAAATCTTGGGAAGGCCTTGAGTCCACCTATCCTCTCATGCCTAAATTTCCTCCAACCATCCCTAGATTCCCTCAGTCAGCAACCCAGTCAAGGTGAGATGAGTGACACTTGTCTTCTCCTTCCCCCTTTCTCCCAACTTTCACCTTTGCTCACAGCCATTCAAATCTGCAGATTTGATCATGACCATTGATCTGAGCCACATCATCTTATCCTCTCAAGGTCTATAAAATCAAGAGCTTTAGTTGAGAGACAGTTAGACTTCAAGAGACTTCAAGTGCATTTTGCAAGCTAATCATATGCATCCGTGAGTTTTTGAAGCAATTAGCAAATAGCAAATATCATTTTAGCAATATAAACATATAGTATTATCATTTTAGCATAATCATGTAGCTTTTCATATCATACTATCATTTAACTACAAGTTATCAATCCATTCTTCATATGCCATCTTGGAAGCCAACAGTGCATTATCTGAGAGCACACCATCTGCAACTAGGAACAGTGGAGTTAGGACATAATGAGACATAAATCATTAAGGTGAAATAATGTTTTATTTTAATATGTATTTCATGTAGTTTCATTGGTGGATTTTGGATTTCCTGTATGCATTTTCATTGTATTTTGTGAAACTAACTTATTACAGGTAACATTCTGAGGATGAAATTCAAGCTCACACAGTACTTATATCATACTTTTATTTTGTATATTTTCATTGAAAACATCTGTTATATATTGCAATGTCTACTTATGTAAAGTTAAAACATTGTAAAACATTACAATAGGGATACCCACCTAGGTCTTGCAGAGCCTAAAGAGCAAAAGATTATAGACTTTGTGCTAAATCTTGTTCGTTGGCCACACCCAATCTTAGATTTGTTTATGAATCAGTGGCTATTTCTCTAGGATTTAGGATCTATTGATTTGGGAACCAACACCACAAACAAGTGACTAAAATGTGATTGACCAACTAAGAAAGACCCCTTCACAAATATAACTATTTGAGTTACTTCACATTTCCCCATGTCACAAGGAAAACCCAAATAAATATCTTGAGGATTTTGTCATCGCTTGTGTCATAAATGAGAATACTTTCCAATCCAGGGTTGGAAACCTAGTTTCTTCCCATGTGGCATTTATAGAGCAAGATATCCGGATAGAAAAATCTTTGCATAATGATCCCCTACATCTAGAAGTATGTCCATAAACAAAAAGTTAGAAGATTTTTAATAGATGGTGGAGCTGGTCTCAATACATGCACTCTTAATCTGGTCAAAACATTGGGCTACTCACACCATAATATTGATCCTACTAAAAGAATAAACATTAAAGAATATGATAATGAAGAACGCCCATCAAAATGAGTGGTTACATCAAGTAGGACTGGTTGCCACTGATGTCACATTCCAAGTCTTGGATCGAGAGATGGGATACAACATGTTACTAGGTCACCCATAGATACATGATATGTAGGTTGTGCCATCAACTTTCCACCATTCTGTTAAATTTCCTTACAATGGTATTAAAATAACAATACATGGTGATTCAAACCCTTTCCAGCATTGAAATTACTTGAGTGCAAGCACTGATAATCATGTTCTTAGATAAATTAAGTAGCTCCTCTTAGCTCATAGTTGAAATCATTGACAATCTTTGACACATAGGCATATTCATCTCACACACCTACTACACCACTGCTCCAAATCAAGGAAGAAGGGTGCGGTGAGTATTCTATTTTAGACACACCATTTGTTAGGCAATTATCTTTATCCCTAAGATCTTTTTGGAGGCCACTACCAAACTCTACAAATTGAGATAAAGGAAAGGAGGTAGTTAGATATTATTCTTCATGTTCTTTTATAAGGTGGGGAGAATTAAATGAAGAATCCCTTGAGGATGATGTAAACAAATGGTTGTATAAAGAAGGAGATGGTAGTTCAAACATCAAACTCCCTTCAGATCAATATGGCAATGGCTTAAAGATGTTGTAGAAGCAAGGTTATGATGGCACAACAGAATTGGGGACACATACTCAAGGTATCATAGAACTAATATTACCATTAGAAAACCTAAGGAATCAAGGTTTGGAATATAACAACATAAGAAGAAGAACAATAGTTAGACCAAATACTTCAGTTATACTCAACATGTTGAATTTAGTTTCACAACAACTCACAAATGAGAATGATGATTGCGAGTCACCATGTCAGAATAAACTATCAATGATTGTGTTTGCACCAGCATCACATGTTAATGCAGTCATAAAAATGGGAATATCAACAACAAATGAGTCAAGTACCCATTTTGCATCATCTTCTTCAACCAGTGCATCATTGGAAACCAGCTTGACTCCTGCAAGTGACTTCAATATTGGATTACCTGAGTCTCTCATCCAAGGATTGGGTGTTATCCCTATCATAGAGGAAGGATCCACAAGTCATGAGAATGTCCCATTGTTCATCAATACTAAAACCCTACTTCCTTCAATTGAAGAGATAGATGAACCATATGAAGATGGATCAAATATAAAAAACTTACGTTGAAATTATAACAATAGATTCTCATGTGTATGAATGGATGTTTTTTCATAGCAGAAAAACCTATGCGGTAGATATGTCTTTTGATCATCAACCACCTGTGGATGATGGTATCCTCTATGAAGATAAAGCAATAGACCCAAACTCCTGGAGACATCATTTTGATACAAGGACTTGCATGATATCATTGGTACCTCCTCCTCAAGAAGATAGAGACCTTTTTCTCACATATCCACACTTGATAGTGCTAGATGTTGTTGAGAGTTTGTTGGAATGATGTGTTGTCATTGATGTTAAAATATTCTTTTATGTATTCTAGTGTTGCAGTTAGATTAAATGAGTTGGTTTGGTCATGTGTTGTAGTTGAGATGATGCAGTTTAATGGGTTTAGAGATACTTATTTGTAGTTGATTCAACATAATTTTTAGTGGTCCATGTGATATTATGATCGAGTTATGAGATTTGGTATTGAGATTGATATTCACTTATTCATGTTATTTAGTATTCTAGTTTGTGCTTTGTATTTCTCTATAATTGCTATAGCTTTGGTTGCAGATGTATGGGATGTGTTCTGGATGTTGATGTGTAACCTTATTTTGATTGGTTCAAGATTTGGATGTCCACAAGAAAATCTTTCATGTTGATAGTCAGTTATGATGTTGTTCTTGAGATCCACTGATGATATGGTAATGATTTTGGTAATTCAAGTTGTTGCGGTTGTTGTGATGCAATTCAAATTGCTTGTGAATATTTCTAGATCATGTTCTATGAATATTGGTGGTCTGCATTGATCGTTGTGCGATTTATTAAAGATTTTCCATGTCCAGTGATGTTTTTGTGTTATGCGAGATCTACGAAGTTGTAGCATTTGTGGATGATCGAAGCATGATTAGTGGAGGTGTTGCATATTTGTAGTGTTCATTTGGGTCCAGACTATGTCTTAGCCGACATTGTTTTGGTCTGCATATATTGTTGTAGCCTATGAAGTTATTATTTTGTAATTTTTATTGAGGGTTTAGCCGACCTTGAAACATAGGTTGATGTCTTGTATAAATAAATGTAATAATCATATAAGATACATGTCTAGGAAGGTCTATTATCCTTGTATGTATGAACAAGTTGTATGTGCAAACAAGTGATTTAATCTTTTAAAAGTGTGAAGGAGAGAAGAGAATTTTGTAGAGAAGATTGTGTGCTTAATCAAAACTATGTCCAAGCATATGCATACGCTATTTTCATAGTTCATGTAATCTAGATTGTTGTCTGAATGATTTTATAAGTCAGTGAGACTTCCTGTAAGGCAGTGAGCCTTCCCTTAAGGTTGTAGCCTTCCTAAGTTTCTTGTTTGAGCAATGAGCTCTAGGCAATGTGCTTGAATGCATGTGCATTTCCCATTTTAATAATTCAATTACTCTTAACAGGGTATTATCTCATTGTGGGTAGGTTCCCACCATGGTTTTTCCCTTAACCAAGTTTTCCATGTCAAAAATATTGGTGTTATGTGTGTTGATGTTCTGTTGTCTGATTCTTTAACTATTCATTATCAAATCAAAATTATGGTTTAATTTGTAGAAGTTTTTGGTGAAAATTGATTCACCCCCCCTCTCAATTTGTTGCAGATTGGTGCAAACATTTGGTATCAAAGCTAGATCCTTTGAAAGAAGATTGACCACTTGAGGGAGATCCAGGATGGAAACCTTTTCTTTCAAGAAGGATAGTCCAAGATTTGATGGAATAGACTAAACTCTCTAGAAGAGCTAGATGCAATTGCATTTGAGATGCATTAGAGAAGAGTACTAGAAGATCACTAAGAATGTATATAATGTTCCCTATAATGGTCCTTCTACTCTGGATGAGGTAAAGGAAGTAGAATACAATATTAGAGCCAAGGAAGCATTTCCAAGTGCCTTGTTATATTTTGAAATGACTAATTTGATGGATCTTGAAACCACTCATGAGATTTAGATAAAGTTGGAGACCTTGCATGAATGTGACAATCATGTGAAAGTCGATAAGTTGCAGAGCTTGAAAGGAAAGTATGAGAACTTGAAGATGGGTGATGTAGAGGGTAGGAGGATCTTACCCAAACACCTAAGGACTCTTACCCACACCAAAACAACTCACTCCTCAAGATCTCTCATTGGTCAAACACATCACCTCTAATCCCCTACCCTCTACATACTAGAATAACACCCCCAACACACCGTCTCACTGTTTTAAGACAGTCAAAAGCATAAATGACAATATTTGTTGACCAAACAAGTCATAAAACTATCTCCCTTTGGTTTCAAAAATTACCAATGTACACAAGACACTCACACATACCCTTATTCTCTATCCATTTACATACATACTCCACTAAACCATTAAACACAACTTTGAAACTAAATAAACAAAATATACCTTCTTGTTGTCCTTCTTGATAGACCCGTACTCAGAGATCTATAACTTTTGAACAAAACATTATTTTCTCAATATCTTTAGTGTGATTCTTCCAACCTTAACCCTAAACAACATATCCAAAATTTAAGAAGATCCAACAGTTCAGTGATGAGATATTGCCATTGCATCAGGACTATTGCAGTCACACCCCAAATCTAACTGTCTTTCACTCTGAAACCTTCATGAAGCACATGCCAAATCCATCATGGAAACCAAGACATACCATGTACAGGTAAAATACATCCTTACCCTCATCTCTACAAAAAATTGGGTTTGGAAAAACATCTTAAAAAAATGTATTACATTTATGAGGCCACTGGATGCCCTAGTAAGGGTTTTGATAGTTTTGAAACAAATGTCAATATCTTCCACAAATGATAATGAAATTGCACCAAATAAAAACCAAATAACTCTTAGTTCATTTCACTTTCATCCTATTAAGATAAATTAATCAAATAAATTCATATCAATTTGCAAATGAACAAATTTCAATCTGTCATATGTTGAAAACTCAGAAAATACAAGGAAAAATACAATTTTATTGCTCCACTTCTCAAATATCGACCTCCACATCCAATGTACCTCTAAAAATAGATTAATTACATCATTTTATAGTTCTCCAAGACTTCTAAGGCTGAAATGTAACTAATAACCACCTCTAACTACCCTTTATTGCATTTTTGCAATATTTTGCAACAAAAGTTGCTCAAAAGTTGTCAAGATTGACAATTTCATTTGTCAACTTGACAATTTGAAATCTAATCACCCCAAACCACTCAAATAGTAATTAAATGAACTTTTAAACATTATTACATCATTTATTCATCATATTTATCTATTCTACCCTCAAAACCCAATTTTAGCCTTTTTAGGCCTATTTTGCCAATTTTGACAATTTTACATCTTTTCATCTTTTCATTACAGTGATTGGCACTAATGGCCCATTTACATTAAAAAATGACCTCATAGGTCTCATTATATTCCTCCAGTTCCCTGTATCATTATATGACCCCTTGAACTCACTATGCTTAGGATGCTCCTGCACCATACTCCCGGGGACAAAAGAATTCAAGGTCCCCTTGAATGGCTTCCTTCTCTTTCTGATCTTCCAATTCATTGGTACCATCTTCTTGTACCCTACAAACAAAATCAGTCCATGCCTTGGTGTCTCCTTGCACCTTAGCTCCTCCATTTGGTACTTTGGCCAAGCACCTACACCATCATTGTGGATCATTTCCACATGGTTATCAATAAAGTATCCCTGCATACCTGAAACAAAGGGATTAGAAAAAATAGAAACAACATCATGCATCAATATCTCCATCCTTGAAGAAAAAATTTCCACCATTTGAGCCTCTTCTTGGACCTCTATCTCACTCTCAATCTTCATTTCCAAGGCTTCTTCCTCTTGAGCCTTACAAACACCACCAAAATTCTCCCATTCTTCAACTATGGCTTCAAACTCTTGCCATAAATTAGGTTCAACTACTACATCTACTGCAACCTCATCCTCATGCCATTCTCCTTGGCATACCAAACTATCACTCAACTTTCTTTCCATTTCATTAGCCACACACCTTGATGTCTTGTTAAGGGTTATAGCCATATCCCTACCAAAATGGATTAATTACATCATTTTATAGTTCTCCAAGCCTTCTAAGGCCAAAATTTAACTAATAACCACCTATAACTACCCCTTTTTTGCATTTTTACAACATTTTGCAACAAAAGTTGCTCAAAAGTTGTCAAGATTGACAATTTCATTTGTCAACTTCACAATTTGAAATCTAATCACCCCAAACCATTCAAATAGTAATTAAATGACCTTTTAAACATTATTACATCATTTATTCATCATATTTATCTATTCTACCCTCAAAACCCAATTGTAGCCTTTTTAGGCCTGTTTTGCCAATCTTGACAATTTTACATCTTTTCATCTTTTCATTACATTGATTGGCACTAATGGCCCATTTACATTTAAAAATGACCTCATAGGTCTCATTAGCTTCCTCCAATGCCCTGTATCATCATATGACCCCTTGAACTCACTGTGCTCAAGGTGCTCCTGCACCATACTCTTGGGGACAAAAGAATTCAAGGTCCCCTTGAATGGCTTCCTTCTCTTTTTGATCTTCCAATTCATTGGTACCATATGCTTGTTCCCAGAAAACAAAATCAGTCCATGCCTTGGTTTCTCCTTGCACCTTAGCTCCTCCATTTGGTACTTTGGCCAAGCACCTACACCATCATTGTGGATCATTTCCACATGGTTATCAATAAAGTATCCCTACATACCTGAAACAAAGGGATTAGAAAAAAATAGAAACAACATCATGCATCAATATCTCCATCCTTGGAGAAAAAATTTCCACCATTTGAGCCTCTTCTTGGACCTCTATCTCACTCTCAATCTTCATTTCCAAGGCTTCTTCCTCTTGAGCCTTACAAACACCACCAAACTTCTTCCATTCTTCAACTATGGCTTCAAACTCTTGCCATAAATCAGGTTCAACTGCTACATCTGCTACAACCTCATCCTCATGCCATTCTCACTATCACTCAACTTTCTTGCCACTTCATTAGCCACACACCTTGATGTCTTAGGGGTATCTTGCTGCCCTGTACCCTCTCCCATTCTCAATGGACATATCATAGTCCCAATCATAATCATTTCCTCAACTTCAAGCCCTCGAAGACTTGATTCTTTGGTTTCTTCACCACTACCTTTGTCTTCCATCTTTTTCTCAACATTATGAACCTCTTTATCCTTAGGTTCACCATCCTCTTCAACACTGATCTGCTGCACCTTGTGCTCTTGTCCTTCCAATGGAAAACTTACCTCAACCTTGGCATCTTCATCCACCTTCTTTGTTGGAATTTCTGCCCCAACTTCATGCATGTTTGTACTCTTGATGGTTGTCTGCTTCATTGCACCATCACCCTTCATCAACCAATCCTTCACTTTCTCTTTATCTTCATTTTCATGTTCCTTTTTCCTAAGGAACTCTATCTTTCCAATCAAACCTATCCTTCTTGACATCCCCCAAGATGCCCCATCATCCTTCAATGGATTCAATACAAACTTCTCCCCATCCTTGTTGATGCTATATGTATTTCTGTAACCATCATGTAGGGCAAACCTATTAGATTGCCATGCTCTTCCCAAGATCAAATGACAATCACTCAAAGGCATAACATCACATTGGATAACATCATAATATGAACCAATATTGAAAGAAACATATGCTTGTTCCTTAACATCAATCCATTGATGATCACTTAACCCATATGCTTTGTAAGGTGTCTCATGAGGTGCCTTTGGTAGGTCCAACTTTTCAACCATTTCTATTGAGACTATGTTTTTAAAGGACCCACTATCAACTACAACCTTGCATACCTTACCCCTGCACTTGCATTGTGTTTTGAATATAGGAAGCCTCTGAACATACCTTGCCCTCCTTCCTTTCTCTTCTTCCATGATGGCTATAACTCCTATCTCTCAACCTTCAATATCTCTCTCCACATACTAGAGTAACACCCCCAACACACTATCTCACTGTTTTAGGGCAGCCAAAAGAATAAATTACAATATTAACTCTCTCCCTTTGGTTTCACACATTACCAATGTACCCAAGACACTCACAAATCCCCTTAGGCTCTATCCATTTCCATACATACTCTACTGAACCATCAAACACAACTTTGAAATTAAATAAACAAAATATACCTTCTTGCTGTCCTTCTTGATAGACCCATACTTAGAGATCTATAACTTCTGAACCAAACATTATTTAATCAATCACTTTAGTGATATTATTCAAAACTTAATCCTTAACAACATATACAAAATTTAAGAAGATCCAACGGTGCAGTGATGAGATATTGCCCTCGCATCAGGACTGTTGTAGTCACACCCCAAATCTGGCTATTTTTTAGTCTGAAACCTTCATGAAGCACGTGCCAAATCCATCATGGAACCCAAGACACACCCTAGATAGGTAAAATACATCCTTACCCTCATCTCTCCCCAAAATGGGGTTTGGAAAAACATCTAGACAAAAGTTATTACATTTATGAGGCCACTGGATGCCCTAGTAAGGGTTTTGATAGTTTTGAAACAAATGTCAATATCTTCCACAAATGATAATGAAATTACACCAAATAAAAACCAAATCACTCTTATTTCATTTCACTTTCATCCCAGTAAGATAACTTAATCAATAAAATTCATATCAATTTACAAATGAACAAATTTCAGTTTGTCATACGTTGAAAACTCAGAAAATACAAGGAAAAATACAATTTTATTGCTCCACTTCTCAAATCTCAAGAAGGATAGGTTTGATTGGAAAGATAGAGTTCCTAAGGAAAAATTAACATGAAGATGAAGATAAAGAGAAAGTGAAGAATTCATTGATGAAGGGTGATGGTGCAATGGAGCAGACAACCATCAAGAGTACAAACATGCATGAAGTTAGCGCAGAAATTCCAACAAAGAAGGTGGATGAAGATGCCAAGGCTGACGTAAGTTGTCCATTGGAAGGACAAGAGCACACGGTGCAGCAGATAAGTTTTGAAGAGGATGGTGAAACTAAGGATAAAGAGGTTCAAAATGTTGAGAAAGAGATGGAAGACAAAGGTACTAGTGAAGGAACCAAAGAATCAAGTCTTGGAGGGCTTGAAGTTAAGGAAATGATTCTGATTGGGACTATGATATGTCCATTGAGAATGGGAGAGGGTATAGGGCAGAAAGATACCCCTAAGACATCAAGGTGTGTGGATAATGAAGTGGCAAGAGAGTTGAGTGATAGTTTGGTATGCCAAGGAGAATGGCATGAGGATGAGGTTGCAGTAGATGTAGCAATTGAATCTAATTTATGGCAAGAGTTTGAAGCCATAGAATGGGAGAAGTTTGGTGGTGTTTGTAAGGCTCAAGAGGAAGAAGCCTTGGAAATGAAGATTGAGAGTGAGATAGAGGTCCAAGAAGAGGCTCAAATGGTGGAAATTTTTTCTCCAAGGACGGAGATATTGATGCATGATGTTGTTTCTATTTTTTCTAATCCCTTTGTTTTAGGTATGCAGGGATACTTTATTGATAACCATGTGGAAATGATCCACAATGATGGTGTAGGTGCTTGGCCAAAGTACCAAATGGAGGGGCTAAGGTGCAAGGAGAAACCAAGGCATGGACTGATTTTGTTTGTAGGGTACAAGCAGATGGTACCAATGAATTGGAAGATTAGAAAGCCATTCAAGCGGACCTTGAATTCTTTTGTCCCCGGGAGTATGGTGTAGGAGCACCCTGAGCACGATGAGTTCAAGGGGTCATATGATGATACAAGCTATTGGAGGAATCTAATGAGACCTATGAGGTCATTTTTAAATGTAAATGGGCCATTAGTGCCAATCAATGTAATGAAATGTAATGAAAAGATGAAAAGATGTAAAATTGTCAAAATTGGCAAAATAGGCCTAAAAAGGCTAAAATTGGGTTTTGAGGGTAGAATAGATAAATATGATGAATAAATGATGTAATAATGTTTAAAAGGTCATTTAATTACTATTTGAGTGGTTTGGGGTGATTAGATTTCAAATTGTGAAGTTGACAAATGAAATTGTCAATCTTGACAACTTTTGAGCAACTTTTGTTGCAAAATGTTGCAAAAATGCAATAAAGGGTAGTTAGAGGTGGTTATTAGTTACATTTCAGCCTTAGAAGGCTTGGAGAACTATAAAATGATGTAATAAATCCATTTTGAGAGGGACATTGGATGTGGAGGTCGATATTTGAGAAGTGGAGCAATAAAATTGTATTTTTACTTGTATTTTCTGAGTTTTCAGCATATGACAGATTGAAATTTGTTCATTTGCAAATTGATATGAATTTATTTGATTAATTTATCTTACTGGGATGAAAGTGAAATGAACTAAGAGTTATTTGGTTTTTATTTGGTGCAATTTCATTATCATTTGTGGAAGATATTGACATTTGTTTCAAAACTGTCAAAACCCTTACTAGGGCATCCAGTGGCCTCATAAATGTAATAAATTTTGTCTAGATGTTTTTCCAAACCCCATTTTGGGCAGGGATGAGGGTAAGGATGTATTTTACCTATCCATGGTGTGTGTAGGGTTCCATGATGGACTTGGCACATGTTTCATGAAGGTTTCAGACTGAAAGACAGTCAGATTTGGGGTGTGACTGCAATAGTCCCGATGCGAGGGCAATATCTCATCACTGAACTGTTGGATCTTCTTAAATTTTGGATATGTTGTTGAGGGTTAAGGTTGGAATAATCTCACTGAAGTGATTGAGAAAGTAATTTTTTGTTCAAAAGTTATAAATCTCTGAGTACGGGTCTATCAAGAACGATAGCAAGAAGGTATATTTTGTTTATTTAGTTTCAAAGTTGTGTTTAATGGTTTAGTGGAGTATGTATGGAAATGGATAGAGCCTAAAGGGATGTGTGAGTGTCTTGAGTACATTGGGAATGTGTGAAACTAATGGGAGAGATTTTTATGAGTTTTGTCAACAAATATTGTCATTTATACTTTTGACTATCCTAAAATAGTGAGACAGTGTGTTGGGGGTGTTATTCTAGTATGTGGAGAGTAGGGGATCAGAGGTGATGCCCTAGTAAGGGTTTTGATAGTTTTGAAACAAATGTCAATATCTTCCACAAATGATAATGAAATTGCACCAAGTAAAAACCAAATCACTCTTAGTTCATTTCACTTTCATCCCAGTAAGATAAATTAATCACACAAATGCATATCAATTTGCAAATGAACAAATTTCAGTCTGGCATATGTTGAAAACTCAGAAAATACAAGGAAAAATACAATATTATTGCTCCACTTCTCAAATATCGACCTCCACATCCAATTTCCCTCTCAAAATGGATTAATTACATCATTTTATAGTTCTCCAAGCCTTCTAATGCTGAAGTGTAACTAATAACCACCTATAACTACCCTTTTTTGTATTTTTGCAACATTTTGCAACAAAAGTTGCTCAAAAGTTGTCAAGATTGACAATTTCATTTGTCAACTTGACAATTTGAAATCCAATGACCCCAAACTACTTAAATAGTAATTAAATGACCTTTTAAACATTATTATATCATTTATTCATCATATTTATCTATTCTACCCTCAAAACCCAATTTTAGCCTTTTTAGGCGTATTTTGCCAATTTTGACAATTTTACATCTTTTCATCTTTTCATTACATTGATTGGCACTAATGGCCCATTTACATTAAAAAATGACCTCATAGGTCTCATTATATTCCTCCAATGCCCTGTATCATCATATGACCCCTTGAACTCACTGTGCTCAGGGTGCTCCTGCACCATACTCCCGAGGACAAAAGAATTCAAGGTCCCCTTGAATGGCTTCCTTCTCTTTCTGTTCTTCCAATTCATTGGTACCATCTTCTTGTACCCTAAAAACAAAATCAGTCCATGCCTTGGTGTCTCCTTGCACCTTAGCTCCTCCATTTGGTACTTTGGCCAAGCACCTACACCATCATTGTGGATCATTTCCACATGGTTATCAATAAAGTATCCCTGCATACCTGAAACAAAGGGATTAGAAAAAATAGAAACAACATCATGCATCAATATCTCCATCCTTGGAGAAAAAATTTCCACCATTTGAGCCTCTTCTTGGACCTCTATCTCACTCTCAATCTTCATTTCCAAGGCTTCTTCCTCTTGAGCCTTACAAACACCACCAAACTTCTCCCATTCTTCAACTATGGCTTCAAACTCTTGCCATAAATCAGGTTCAACTGCTACATCTACTGCAACCTCATCCTCATGCCATTCTCCTTGGCATACCAAACTATCACTCAACTTTCTTGCCACTTCATTAGCCACACACCTTGATGTCTTAGAAGGAGATGGTGAAGATGAGAATTTTATTTCCTTTATGCAGAAAGTGAATGAGATTATGTGTGGAATCAAATGTGTCGGTAGAGTCCTTGAAGTATCTAATGTTATTGATAGAGTATTGAGATCCCTGCCTCCTTATAAACATAAGGTTGTTGCTATAGATGAGATCCAGGCTGTGATAAATATGACAAGAGATATTTTGGTAGGTAAACTTGTTGCTTTTGAGTTGAGTGAGTTTGATGATCCTCTTCCTAAGACTGAATATGCATTGAAAGCTACTATATATAGGAAGCAGAGATATGATACAAGAGAAAGTTCTACAAGTATCTAGATATGAGAAAGAGATGAAAGATGAAGAAATAGAGCTTGAGGAGATTGAAGCACTTATTGCCAGAAGATTTCCTAAAGGTTTCGGTAAGTATGAAGATAAGTTTCCTCTTAATTTATTTTCATGTAATAAAATAGGGCATTTTGCATCAAGGTGTCCAGAAAGAAATAGAAATCCTAAGAAGCCATTTAAGCCTAAATATTAGAAGAAGTGTTATTATGCTAAATTTAGGAGATGAATTTGTGTTCATTGCTATCAAGGAAGATGATCTTGTAACTAAATATCCTACAAGTGGCATTAGTGAGGAGAAAGCTTTAGTTGCAAAAGTTGAGGAGAAAGATGAGTGGGTAATTGACAATAGTTGCTCTAATCATATGACAGGTGATAAGATTATTTTTTTAGCTTTGAAAAGTATGATGGCGGTCTATTAGGATTTGGTGATAATAAAACTTGTATAAATAATGGTAGAGGTTCTATTTCTGTTGATGGTAAGCACAATACTGATGATATATTGTATGTTGAAAGATTAAAGCCTATTATTTTGATTGTTGGTCAAATGGTTGATAAGGGATATAACTTGCAATTCAAGAATGAAAAATGTGAGATCTTGAGTAGCTCTAGAACTAAGATTGCATCAGGAACTCAAACTAAAGGTAATATATTTCACTTGAATCCTAGTGGTAATTTTTTTTTTATTGCTCAGATTGATGAAAGTTGGTTATGGCATAAAAGGATGTGTCATGTAAATTTTGATTGCATGGCTAAGATAAGTTCTACTAGATCAGTAAGAGATCTACCAAAGTTGATAAATCCTTCTAATCCCATATGTAAGGAATGTCAATTAGGGAAGCAAACAAGAGTTACTTATAAGAGAAAGCAATATAACTCTAATGGATTATTAGATCTTGTACATACAAATCTGTGTGGTCCTACTAGAACAAGAAGCTTATAGGGTGATAGGTATTTCATGTTGTTGATTGATGATTATTCATGAATGATGTGGGTTACCTTTTTAAGGGATAAATTTGAAGCATTGAATAAGTTCAATATTTTCAAGACTATGATTGAGATAGAAACTAGTTTCAAGATAAAGTGTTTGAGATCTGACAGAGGTGGAGAATTTACCTCCGATGAGTTTAATGCATATTATGAAGAGCATGGAGTCAAGAGACAGTAATATGCTCCTAGGATGCCACAATATAATGGTGTTATGGAGAGGAAGAATAGAATAGTTCAAGAAGTTTCTAGAACCATGATGATTAATGTTTCACATATGTTTTGGAGAGAAGCTGTGAGTACTATAGTATACACTCTTAACCGAGTAAATGTCAAAGTTGGTATTGGTAAGACTCCTTATGAGTTCTGGTTTTGTCATCCTCCTACTATTAGATATCTCAGAATTTTTGGTAGTAAATGCTATATCAAAAGAGATGAAGATCTTGGAAAGTTTGATGCTAGATGTGATAAATGAATTTTTCTTGGTTATTCTACTAAAAGTAAGGCCTACCGGTGTTATAATAAAAGATTGAGAATGCTTGTTAAAAGTGCTAATGTGAAGGTTGATGAAGGTAATATGTATCAAATTAGATCTTGCAGATATGATTTTGATGATTAGGATGTCAATTCAGATAAAGGAAGATGGGTGTAGACTCAAAGTCAACATCAGACTGCTCCAGAAAAGCCTGAGAATGAAGGTGTAGATGCTAATACAAAAGAAAGAGTTCAAGAGCTTGAACTTATAGAAAATCCTAAAACTCCCAGCTATGTAAGTTTGAATCATTCAGAAAATCAGATTATTGGTGATTATAATAAAGGTGTGATGACTAGGAGAAGATTTGTTGAAGAAATGCAGAATGAATTTGGGATTTCTATGATTGGTGAAATGAAATTATTTTTGGGATTGTAAATTACTCAATTGGATAAAGTTATTTTCATATCTCAGTCTAAGTATGTGAAGGAACTGCTGAAGAAATTTAGTTTTGAAGATTCTAAGACCGTTGGTATAGCTTTGGTGATAGGATGTAAGTTGACAAAGGATGATGATTCTTCAAAAGCTAATCAGATCAAATATAGATCTATGACTGGTGGTTTGTTATATTTGACTCAGACTAGACTTGATATAATGAATGTTGTATGTCATGTTGCTATATTTCAAGCTAATCCTAAAGAATCTCATATTGCTGCTATAAAAAGGATATTTAGATATTTAAAAGAAACAGTTGATTCCGGTTTGTTGTATTCTAAGAATGATCATTTCACTTTGAGTGCTTTTACTAATGCTGATTGGGCTAGTGATGTTGATGACTAGAAGAGTACTACAGGTGGTGCATTCTTTCTGGGTAAGAAGTTGGTCTCTTGGGAAAGTAAGAAGTAGAATGCTATTTCCTTATCTACTGCAGAAGATGAATACATTGTTTCTGCTAGCAATTATACTCAAGTTATTTGGATGAAGCAGATGTTGAAGGATGTAGGAGTTATTTATGATGAGCCTATTGCTATATACTATGACAATTCAAGTGATATCAATATTTTGAAGAATTAGGTGTTGCATTCCAAAACAAAGAATATATCAATCAAATTTCATTTCTTGAGAGAGAAGGTGAATGAAAAAGAAGTCAGACTAGAGTATGTATCTACAAAGGAACAGGTTGCAAATATCTTCACAAATGTGAGGCCCTACCCTGAGCCCATCATAGAACTTCATTTATTTTCATGATAGACTTATTATTTGATACACTATTTTGATGCATTATGGATTTAGGTACTATTTGACAGGTGATTTGTTATCATTGGATATGATGTATTCCATCTTATGTTGATTTCAATATTTATGTGATGATGATATGATACATTTATGCATGTCTTATGAAGAGTTGATTTATATGATTGTTATGATGATGCAATTGAATAATTGATTACATATGGATTTTCTACGAAAAATGTTAATTGGATACTATCTCTATTGTTCTTTGATTTGGATCAATTTAAGTGATGTTGTGAATTTATGTTATGTGTGTGATGTGTATTTCCTTTCATATACTTATATGCACATGTGGTTTTGGACTACTAATGTGTGAAATGAGATGTGTAGGAAATTAATCCATGTGACCATGGAAATACACTGAGAACTAAAGCCAAACCTATGTGCAATAGTAAAGCCAAGGATTGTCTATTTGGAGAGACAATAACTCATATGTGATGTGTTTAATTTCATATTAGTGAATTTTTGAGTGTATGTTCAATTTGTATTTGTTAAGTTTAATTATTTCCTAAAAAGGACATGCCAAGTGTATTTTGTGATGTGCATTTTATGGTGTCACTTGACACTTGTGATGTGTTGTGAGCTAGCATGTGACATGTCCTTAGGAGGTAAATTGTGAAACCCTATGCATTTTAAAATATCTTGTTGGAGTCCCAAAAGATAACTTGGTTAGAGAGCCTTTAGTTTGGTCAAATCAAGTTTGACCCGTAGACAAACTTTAGGTGGGTTTTTGGGGGGTCAAACTAACTCCTAGGGTTGAGGTTAGATCACTTTTGAAGGCCCGTTTGATATACCTATGGGTAAGGAACATTTTTAGCCATGTGACCACTCACATGTGATTGCCAAGTCACTTCAAAAGTGGGTTTTCCAAGATGGACGAAAATTCAGTATTTTGAAGATTGACCCTTGGTAAGACAACCTTCCATTTCAGTGATTGTTTCTCTTCCCCACTTTCACTTACCTTTTTAGTTTACATTTTTAGAAACTATGTAATAGGTTGGGAAGACCAACCTATGGGCTCTCACATCCTTTCCAAGGAAGTTGGAAAGTGTGAGGAAAGCCTACTTAAGGAAGAAATTCAAACTTGGAATTTGATCACCCACTCTCCATTCTTGGAGACTAAGTTTTGAGTAGGAATTTAGATTGAATAAGAAATTTTGGCCAAGAAATGAGACTAGTAAGGGGAATTGGGCATCTCTTCTACAACACACATACTATTGGTAGGAGAGAAGGTTGATGTTATTCCTTCTATATCTTAGATTCATTCATGTTGTTGTATGTAAATTTGATTTTGGTTTATGTGTTGAGTGTGTTTCTAAATATTGAACTTTATTTTGAGTTGTATTATGTTTATTTCCATTTGGGAATTCTTGTATTTATGTTCATGGGAGTCAAGACTAAACTCACCCTTGGGAGGGAAGAGTAGTCTTGAGGTGAATGGTTTTGGGAAAATCTTTGGGTGTAGAGTCTCTCTTCTTGGAAGAGAGCCCAATAAACAAGGATATGGTATCCTTGCTTCTGTTTTTTGTATAAAATTTTTGGGGTCATAAGGGGAGTTTTGGCTTGAAGCCTTTGGGGGTCATAAGATATGATTTTGGTCATGTGAGAGACCAAGTAGGAGGTTATTTTAGCCTTGTGAAGGAATTTGAATGTAATGGTTTATTTGTAGATCTCCCCTTAGATTTTGGTCCACCTTCACCCCTTGTTTTGAGTCACTTGATGACTATGTGCTAGGCTTGCGTTGGGAGTTAAATGTGAATATGTTTTCCTTGTTAAATCTGAAAGTGTGAATGTATTTTGAGTATGTTTGTATTCCATTTGGTTCTTGGTTCTCCTATCTCGAGGGTAGCCTCTTATAGGCCTAGGTTGGGAGGTGAGCTACAACCAAAGCTTCATTTTCTTGCAAGTTTGCAACTTGGTTAAAGGATGGAGAATAGAAAGACTTCTAAGTGGATGTCAAAGTGTGTTTGCAAGTTTCACCTCGTGATTCATTTTCATATTTAATTTCTCTTTTACATTTGGTTGTAATTCTGGAAAAATGGAAGAAGGAAAGTGTAGACACTCAAAATTGTTCATCACTCCTACATCGTTAACCTAATTTTTAACATGTCTTCCATGTCGCATTTCATTTCCATCATATGTTGACATTATGTCATTCTTCTAATTTAAATTTTCTATTTTCCTAATCAATTAAATCATTTCATCATTAATCATTAATTTTCTAACATTAATTGAATAATCTTTATTATTTGATTAAGTTCAATCCAACTTTAATTAAATAATCTTTGTTATTTAATTAAATTCAATTTCATTTTCCTCATAATTGAATAATTTATTTAAATTATTTAATTAGCTAATTCTTTCATCACAATTAAATAAATTTCTATTTATTTAATAAAATCTTAATTATCTTCTTCTAAAAATCAAGAATGGAAACAAATCTTTATTTGTTTTTATTTAATTAATTTAATTTCTAATTATCCTCATCCAAATTCAAAAATGGCAATAAATCAAGAAAATGATTTAAAAATTAAAATAAATCATTATCCATTTTAAATAAATTAATTTACTCATATTCTCCCAATTTAAAAAAATGGAAAGTATGTCATCATCTGCTTTATATGATTTTCAAAAATCATTATCATATCTTCCTAAAAATTGAAAAATGGAAATAACCAGTTAGCTCTGATTTTTCTTGATTTATCTTCTTGGAAAATATCTCTTTAATCTCAATTTAAAATTCAAAAATGAGATATGTCCAGTCAAAAACCGCTTTATGCCATCTTTTTTAATCCATCATGATTCTCCAATCAATCTCAAATTTTCTATAGGTTTAGCCCTTTTCTCATTGATTTTTAACCACATTTCGAGTATCCTTATGCTATCAAAATCACTTTTCTATTATTATCTTGCTTTCAATACATTTGTGTTTGTAGGTGAGAGCCACATCCATTTGAAGGAGAAAGAAAGCCAATGGAGAATTATGGAGGAGATATTTGCATTTGTAATGGTTTGCATTTGGTTTGATTATCTTGTCTTCATAGCTCTATCGAGTGTATTAGGACATTTTTCATTGCAACTTAGCTTTGTGGTTAGCTAATGTTTAGTGCTTTGATGTTTTCCCAAATTCCTAGTTACATTTTTTGGTGAACCCGACGTGAACACATAAATCTGACAATTTTATGAGTCTAATATTTGCATGCAGGTTTTATGTGTGGATTTCTTTTTGCATACAGGTTTTGGGTGCTAATCTATTGTTGCATGCAGGCTTTTTGGACTAATCAATTGTTGCATGTAGATTATTTTTCCTAATATATTGTTGCATGCAAGTTTTTAAAACTAATTTGTTGTTGCATGCAGGTTTTATGTGAGGATTTGTTGTTGCATGTGTGTTTTTTGGACTAATCCATTGTTGCATGCAGGTTTTTTGCACTAATATGTTGTTGCATGCAGGTTTTATGAGAGGATCTATTATTGCATGTGGGTTTTATGGAGTCTAAACAATGATTTATGAAAGATTTATTAACATGCAATGAACAACAAATCTTCACATAGTTTAATTTGAGGGATTTAATGAACATCAATTTTTCACATAGCCTAATTAGGAGGTTTTAATGAACAACTCTTCACATAGCCTAATTAGGAGGTTTGAATGAATCTTACAATTCTCACATAGTTTCAATTAGGATTTGGATCAAAGAACAACAACAAATTTCACGTTCCATGCATGCAAAGGGTTTAAAATGAACAATGAATTACATTTAATCATGGCTTAAATTGATCAAATCTTTTTCAAATTAATGCAAGATTAACCTCATCTAGTCTTAATTAGGATGCAAATGAATCAATAAAATAATTTCATTTTCTAAAGGTCAAATAATTAATGCTTTTCATGTCTTCTTTTATTTTGCTTTTGTGTTTTTAGCCTTTAGATAGTGGGCCTGCCTCCTAATTTGTGAGAGGGAAGGACCCTAAGTGGTGACAAGGTTGAAGATGAACCCCTTCCAAACCACTCTAAATAACTATGGATGCAACGAAAGTTGTAGACAATGGGTGCTGGAATGGTATTGTGATGATTTATTCACTGGATCAATACCCACCCAAACGGATGCCTTAACTAGAACCCTTTGTTTGTAGAGGCCAAAAACTTTCTATCTGTTGGCTCAGGTATTGTGATGCCCGCATGCTGAAGACACCTCTCATGTACTCCTCAGTTAAAGATAGAAAGTTCTTGGGAAGTGATTCCCCTTGAACTCGAAGCTTGGTATGCCCGAGAAGTGAGTGCACTGTAAGGGGGAGCCATTGCTACCAAGCATCTAGCTATCCGGCTGAGTGTTGTATTTTATGGTTAGAGGATTCAATAGATATTGCCCCAACCAGCCATAGGATGTGTTGTGAATGAGCATGATTGTCTTGGGTCTAATTCCAAACATCTTATCTTTTGTGATTGTCAAAAGTTGAATCATATACAATTGCCACAAAACATCATTTGTCAAACAAGTCCAAACATTGTCCAAACAAGGTTAAAAAAACAAGAGCATTCATCCAACAAAGTTCAAATCATTTTCAAAAAATGGCTTTCAAACACATTGAAAAACTTTGTCTCAAAATTTATGTCACTTAGGTTTAGGTCCTTCATAGTCCATACTTAGGTTTTAGGACATAGTCATTGCACTCCATTCAATCCATTTCATTGTTAGGTGTCCTCATTTTGAACGTAGGTTTAACACCATTTTCCTAAGTTTTACATGTCATTATTAGGTCCTCTCTTAGGTGTCATTTGCATACCCTAGGTCTCTCTTCATAACTTAGGTCATTATCATATCATATTGTAGGCTTGCACCTTAGATCATTGTCCTTTTGCATATAGTGTCAAAATTAGGTGTTTGTCATACTTGAGGATTCAATTCTTTAGATTAAACCCTAAGTTGTTGTTAGGGAGTCTTGACCTTGTCCAACATTTGTCCTTTTGTCATCAACATCATTTTGTCAAACCTATCTTAGTATCCAAATGTATAGGTGAGACATTGCCATTGTCCTATCATCATTTTGTCCTTTGTCCTTTTGTCAATAAGGGCTTGGCTTCATTTCAATTTCCCAAGGTTGTGTCTTTAGCTTTGCATTTCAAAAGTTTGTCTCCAAAAATTCAAAAGGTACAAAAATATTTAGTTGCATTGTCAATCACCTAGGTTGCATTAGTTGCATAGATCATTCTTAAAAATCAAAAATCCCAAAAACATTGCATAGTGACATGTCTGTTGAAACAAGGTTTCAAGCTCCAATGATGCAACAACGTTTGACATATCAACTGACAATGCAATCACAATTATATCCAACCCAACAACAAGGAAATATTGGTCAAACTTTTTATGATGAACAAGTCTCCAAAGACCAAAACTAGAGGAGAAACTAGCTTGAGAAACAAAGATAATTGAACAAAAGGTGAAAAATAGTGAGAAGATTAGACACCAAATGTCCAAAACATTTCAAAAATTTCCAGGTCCAAACCCAAACTTTGAGCCAATTGATGTAAGATTTCTTATCGAATGATCAAACATACCATCTGTCCTCTCACAAATAGAGATGATGAAACAATTTCAAGAAAAGAGACAACAACATTATGTGCCTCCACAACAAGAACAAGAAGGTGTTTACTATCAATCACATTTTCAACCATCACAACCAATTGTTCAACAGTTCAAACATTTCCAACAGACACAACCAATGGTCCAATTTCAACAATATGTCGAACCAACTGTTAATTATCGACAACAAACTCAATATCAACAACTACAATCACACATTCAAAAACAAAACTTGCAATATGCACCAATCCAAATTTTAAACATTTCAAACCAATTTGATCAACATGTAGTTCGAAATCAAAACATGACATCAGACCAGAACCAACTCCTTGCCAAACAAGTTCAAATTCCAGATACAACTATGTCAAAACCTCGAAAGAAAGGTGGCCTTATTGCAAGGATCTTAAGGAAATTACCAAGTGAGTTCTTTGAGGAAGATCAAGATAATACACTTATGTCTAGCAATGCCTCATCCCCCCGCAAACAAATTGACTCTCCAGTGACATCTATCCCCACACCTTTAGAAGTTTCACAAGAACCTTTCATATTGTCCTCATCAAACAATACACCCAAGGATGAAATTATCCAAGGGCTATCCATAATTGATTGCCAAGATAATCCAATTCATGATGCATGTCCTTGTCATGTTTCAGAAATACTAGACCCAATGCCACCATGCACTTTATTGCCATTACCTATTTTAGAGGACCCCATTCAAAATCCCTCTTCCTCATGTCCAAGCATTGATTACTTGCTAGAATCCATCACAAATGTTCAAAGTGCATTTCCTTCGTGCCAAAACATTGATTTGTTGTCATAATCCTCCATGCATATCCAAAGTCCAACCTCATTTCAAGAGTATATTTTAGAGCACGAAGAAATGAGTCCTAAAGAAAATCAAGATCAAGATCTTGAAACCTCATCAGCTCATCCAATTGTTGACCAGGATCCCATTTTCCCAGACACTCTCAATGATTCCCTTATTCCTATCCATTCTATCCAAGAACACAATATCCTTTCAAATCCCATTAACATTCCACTTCCTAAGAAAGATCAAGATATCTCTTCCATCCTTTCCGATGATCCCATTGAAAGTCAAGAGCAAATCCCTTTTAAACAGGAATCCAATGATCTTCCTCCTTGTTAAGATCAAAGTATCCTTCCAAATTCATTTCCACCACAAGACCCTATCATTCCTTCAGATCCTCCACAAGATCCACTTGTTCCTCCATCTCCATGTCCTAATCCCGCATATCCACTCCAAGATCTCATTTCTTTTGATGATCCAGTTATTCCCCCCATTCTATCTCATGAAGATTTTGTCATTGATCTTGATCCCCCTCATGAAGCTAACATTTTGGAGAAATATGTTCATGAATCATCCACTTCGGTCAAGTCCAATCCACTTTATGATATCATTATTTCTCTCATGTCATGTCCACCTAATAATGGACTTGCATCTTCCTCTAAAAGCACAAAGTATCCTACAAGTCAAAATATTCATAAAGGCAAAGTGGTATACCTTCATGAGAAAGAACCCCTCCATATCAAAGAAGATCTTAAGGCTCATGTCTACACAACTCACTCTCAAGACGTTGGTATCCCTCCATCAAAATAAAAACATACACCTTCCCCATCATACTTTCCATCCATCTTACGTCCTTATATCCCTTTGTCCTTTATGCAAGGTCAGCAAAGGCACACATCCTTTAGTAAATTTCATCAATCCAAAAGACCTCCATTTCATTCATATCCATCCATGCATTCCTTTCCCCCTCCAAGCAAGTTGGATGCCAAGCATAAAAGTCATAAGTGTAAAAATCCACATGTATTCAAGGATTAACATGTCCAATCTAATCAGCATGTCAAAGCAAAGAAAAATATGATCCAAAAAGAAAAGGAAAAATCCAAAAGGTCACAAAGGCCCTTTTCTCAAAAACAAAATTCAAAATCTATATGGGTTCCTAAATCCCTTATGCAAGCAATGCACTCCAAGGAACTACAAAAAAATGGAACATCAAAAACCATGTGGATTCCCAAGAGGCTCCTTGAAGCATAAAAAGAAAAACCCAGATTCATATCTGAAATTGCTATTCCTCCATCTAAACTTTCCAAGTCTATTCCTCCATCACCTTCTTCATCCGTTTTGGGCCCTTATGTACCAAAATCCATAGCCTTTCCTCCTTCAAAATCTCAATATCCAAAATCCATTTTTCCTCCATCAATCCACCACCCCTCAAGGTGTGTGTCAATGTTGATCATATTGGCAACGAAGATCATAATGTCAATATCCAAAATCCATTTTTTAAAATTGGGAGAATATGAGAAAATTAATTTATTCAAAATTGATAATGATTTATTTTAATTTTTAAATCATTTTCTCGATTTATTGCCATTTTTCAATTTTGATGAGGATAATTAGAAATTAAATTAATTAAATAAAAACAAATAAAGATTTGTTTCCATTCTTGATTTTTAGAAGAAGATAATTAAGATTTTATTAAATAAATAGAAATTTATTTAATTATGATGAAAGAATTAGCTAATTAAATAATTTAAAGAAATTATTCAATTATGAGGAAAATGAAATTGAATTTAATTAAATAACAAAGATTATTTAATTAAAGTTGGATTGAACTTAATCAAATAATAAAGATTATTCAATTAATGTTAGGAAATTAATGATGAAATGATTTAATTGATTAGGAAAATAGAAAATTTAAATTAGAAGAATGACATAATGTCAACATATGATGAAAATCAAATAAGACATGGAAGACATGTTAAAAATTAGGTTAACGACACAAGAGTGATGACCAATTTTTAGTGTCTACATTTTGCCCCTCTTTGAGACAATGTGATTTTGAGCATTGTTTCAAAGAAAACTGAAAAAATGATCATGCCCCAGAAAACTAAGGAATGGAGGTAGGATGTCCCCTTGAGAGATTGTTTATGTATGAAAAAAATATATGATCTCTCGAAAGAAGAGAAGAATGGTTAGACAGAAGTGAAGGATGTTAATTGACTATAGACAAGGGATGATAGATATCAAATGAAGAAATTCTCAATTGATCAAAGAGAATAGAGAGCATGATAATGATTGACTTGATGAAAAGGTAGAAGGATTCATGGGATAGAGGAAATGTTAGCCAGAAGAAATGCAAGCGAGAAGTGAAGAATGATTAATGTGATGAAATCTTGATTTCACAAATGCAACTAGTAGGTGAGATCCTTTATTTGATATGACAAAATGGATGCGGCGTACCATGGAAATGAAGGCCAAGGCTATAATATTTTTCTCAGTGGGCCTTTGTGGCCTTTTGGATATATTTTTTTTAATAGATCATATTGTTCTTTTTTTTGACATGTCAATTATATTGGACATGTTGATCCTTGAATACATGTGGATTGCTAAACTTATGACTTTTATACTTGGCATCCAAATTTCTTGGAGGGGGAAAGGAATGCATGGATGGATATGAATGAAATGGAGGTCCTATGGATGGATGAAATTTACTCAAGGATGTGTGTCTTTGTTGACCTTGCATAGAGGATGAAGGGATACAAGGACCTAAGATGGATGGAAAGTATGATGGGGAAGGCGTATGTTTTGATTTTGATGGAGTGATACCAACGTCTTGAGAGTGAGTTGTGTAGACATGACCCTTAAGATCTTGTTTGATATGGGGGGTTATTTCTCATGAAGGTCTACCCCTTTGCCTTTATGAATATTTTGACTTGTAGGATACTTTGTGATTTTAGAAGAAGATGCAAGTCCATTACTAGGTGGACGTGACATGAGAGAAATAATGAGATCATAAAGTGGATCGGAATGGACTAAAGTGGAAGAACCTATTGTGCATATAGGGGGTTCATGAAAATCTTGCACCAACATGTTAGAATCATGAGGGGGATCAGGATCACTAGGGGTATCAGGATCACGAGGGGAACTAGGATTGTGTGGTGGACATGGATCAATGTCAAGCTCTTCAAGAGATGGAATGGGATAAATAATGGGATCATCAAAAGAAATGAGATCTTGGAGTGTATATGGAGGATTAAGACAAGGAGATGGAGGAACAAAAGGATCTTGTGGAGGATTTAAAGGAATAATTTGATCTTGACAAGGAGGAAGATCATTGGAATCCTCTTTAAAGTTTCTTTGCTCTTGAATTTCAATGGGATCATCGGAAAGGATGGAAGGGATATCTTGATCTTTCTTTGGAAGTGGAATGTCAATGGGATTTGAAAGGATATTGTGTTCTTAGATAGAATGGACATGAATAAGTGAATCATTGCGAGTGTCTAGGGAAATGGGATCTTGGTCAACAATTGGATGGGATGATAAGGTTTTAGGATCTTGATCTTGATTTTCTTTAGGACTCATTTCTTCATGCTCTAAATTATCCTCTTGAAATGAGGTTGGACTTTGGATATGCATGGAGGATTTTGACAAGGAATCAATGTTTTGGGATGAAGGAAATGCACTTTGAAAATTTGTGATGGATTCTGGAAAGGAATCAATGCTTGAACATGAGGAAGAGGGACTTCGAATGGGGTCCTCTAAAATAGGTAATGGCAATAAAGT
Organism: Cryptomeria japonica; assembly: GCF_030272615.1. Lineage (NCBI taxonomy): Eukaryota > Viridiplantae > Streptophyta > Pinopsida > Cupressales > Cupressaceae > Cryptomeria > Cryptomeria japonica. Next base: position 157,750,898 of record NC_081413.1, read on the forward strand.
GCATGGTGGCATTGGGTCTAGTATTTCTAAAACATGACAAGGATGTGCATCATGAATTGGATTATCTTGGCAATCAATTATGGATAGCCCTTGGATAATTTCATCCTTGGGTGTATTATTTGATGAGGACAATATGGAAGGTTCTTGTGAAACTTCTAAAGGTGTAGGGATAGATGCCACTAAAGAGTCAATTTGTTTGTGGGGGGATGAGACATTGCTAGACATAAGTGTATTATCTTGATCTTCCTCAAAGAACTCACTTGGTAATTTCCTTAAGATCCTTGCAATAAGGCCACCTTTCTTTCGAGGTTTTGACATAGTTGTATCTGGAATTTGAACTTGTTTGGCAAGGAGTTAGTTCTGGTCTGATGTCATGTTCTGATTTCAAACTAGATGTTGATCAAATTGGTTTGACATGTTCAAAATTTGGCTTGGTGCATGTTGCAAGTTTCATTTTTGAATTTGTGATTATAGTTGTTGATACTAAGTTTGTTGTCAAAATCACTTTTCAAAGTCATCCCCCAACAAACTAAGGGATGGAGGTAGGATGCCCCCTCGAGAGATTGTTGATGGATGAAAGAAATGAATGATCTCTCGAGAAGAAGAGAAAAAATGTTAGAAAGAGAAAATATGTTGAAGGAGAAAAATGTTAATAAGAAAGGAAGAATGTTAAGGGATTGTAGAAAAATAGGATGATTAATACCAAATGAAGAAATTATTGATTGATCAAAGAGAATAGATAGCATGATAGTGATCAACTTGATGAAAAGATAGAAGGATTCATGGGATAGAGGAAATGTTAGCTAGAAGAAATACGGGCGAGAAGTGAAGAATTATTAATGTGATGAAATCTTGCTTTCACAAATGCAACTAGTAGGTGAGATCCTTTATTTGATATGGCACAACGGATGTGGCGCACCATGGCAATGAAGGCCAAGATGATAATGCAATCCCTTTGCGCAAGACAAACATGTTCACAGACAAGGAATGGTTCAAAAATCCTAAGACATACTTGCCCCAAATTGTTATGAAACACTCCGCCAATAGAAGACAAAACAATAAAGGACCATGAGCCATCCCAACCACTCTTAATCACTTAGTGACATCATTGAGAAATATAGGAACATGGTCAAAGCCAAAAATAAATCAATAAAAAGATAAGACTCACAAATTCAAACAAACATTATGATCTTAATTGCCAAAGTGATAGTGTCATGATAAAAGGATGATCATGTTGTCTGGTTTTAGGTTATGCAGTACCCCATCTAAGACAGGACACAGTCTGGTTTTGAGTATACCACACCGTATATAAGACCCATGATAATATTGACAAGGACAAATGATATTGATGTTGATTGATTGATATGACAATTTTGATTAGTTTGAATGTCTAGTTTGATTGAAAAGTTCATCTGTTAATGCATGATTTGTTAAGCGCAGTGTTGTAACATGTTATCTGTTTGTTGTCTACACAAATGTTTGTCTATGTACAAAAGGGACAATTTATTGGTGAAATGAAACAAAAGCGATTGTTTTTGAATTTTTAATGTTTTGAAATTTTTAGGGTTTTTGAACATTTTAATTTTTAGGGCTTTTTTCAGGACATTTTATGAATGTTTTTGAATTATTTCAGGACATTTTTCAATGTTTTTTTATTATTTCGGGGCATTTTTTTTATGTTTTTATGATTTTACCCCCACTGTCTAGAAAGGCAAGGAATATGACAAATGGATAAACAATCTTGCTAAAATGTTGGTGGATAGAGGGAAGACAAAGCCTTTTTATTATGGAGACAATGGGACAAGAGACTGGATATGACAATGTAAAGCAGGAACATGGCATGAGGGACATGCCAAGAGGTTTTTGAAACTATGTTTAAATTTTGTGTCCTTATGTCAGACCAAGATCAAGGAATGAAAAAAGAGTGTATGGTTAGTGATAAGATATGGATAGAATAAGCAAGACTAAGAATGGATAAGGGACATGGACTGAAGGTCGGGATAGGCTAAGGGATAATGGCACAAAGTTGCAATAAGCCAGGGAATATGGATGAAAGGTTGTAATAAGAAAATGAATAAATACCAAAAGCTACGATAGACTAAAAGCTGCAAACAAGATGCATGATGCTCATGATGATCCTCAGCCTCATCAAGATCAAAGGTGGAAAGGGAAACTGGACATGAGGGATGATAGGACAAGGAAGGGGTATGATAGGATAATGAAGGGTGAAAAGATAATGAAGGAGGAAACCTACCCCCAAGTATGGTGTGCAAGAAGTTCATGGATTACGCAAGACACCTGTTTGCCAGGTTTTCATCATGGTACTTGCCTAAGGTGCCTATTTGCCAGGTTTTCACCAATGGACGAATTATTGTTGCTTTACTTTTTTTCTCTTTTTTTTTTCCCACTTTTTTTTTTTTTGTATTTTGACTTTTTCAATAGAAGATAGACACATTATAGGGGATGGAATAAGGATTCAAGCATCTTTTATTTTTTGGATAGTAGCCTTAAAACAATGGACCATGACCTTTAAAAGTATGCTCAATGATGTTGGTAGGATAAGGACATGGAAAATGAGACAAAACTAAGGCAAAGATTTATGCAAAGGATTGGACCAAAGGGATGGAAGGATGGAAAATATGCATTGGATAATGGATAGGGTATTGGAATAATTGTGCTTGAGTGGATAGAAATGTTGGAAAGATCGACATTGGCACACACCTTGAGGGGTGATGGACTGATGGAGGAAAAATGTATTTTGCATATTGAGATTTTGACAGAGGAAAGGCTATGGATTTTGGTACATATGGGCCCAAAACGGATGAAGAAGGTGATGGAGGGATAGACTTGGAAAGTTTAGATGGAGGAATAGAAATTTCAGATATCAATCTGGGTTTTTCTTTTTTGTGCTTCAAGAAGCCTCTTGGGAATCCACATGGTTTTTTATGTTTCATTTTTTTGTAGTTCCCTGGAGTGCATTGCTTGCATAAGGGATTTAGGAACCCATATAGATTTTTGCTTTCCTTTATTTTTCTCAGTGGGCCTTTGTGGCCGTTTGGATTTTTTTTTTTCTTTATAGATCATATTGTTCTTTGTTTTGACATGTCAATTATATTGGACATGTTTATCCTTGAATACATGTGGATTGCTAGACTTATGACTTTTATACTTGGCATCCAAATTTCTTGGAGGGGGAAATGAATGCATGGATGGATATGAATGAAATGGAGGTCTTTTGGATGGATGAAATTTACTCAAGGATGTGTGTCTTTGCTGACCTTGCATAGAGGACGAAGGGATATAAGGACCTAAGATGGATGGAAAGTATGATGGGGAAGGCATATGTTTTTATTTTGATAGCATAAGGATACTCAAAAAGTGGTTAAAAATCAATGAGAAAAGGGCCAAATTTATAGAAAAATTGAGATGGATTGGAGAATCAAGATGGATTAAAAAAAGATGGCATAAAGCAGATTTTGATTGGACATATCTCCTTTTTGAATTTTAAATTGATATTAAAGAGATATTTTACAAGAAGATAAATCAAGAAAATTAGAGATAAGTGGTTATTTCCATTTTAAATTTTTAGGAAAATATGATAATGATTTTTGAAAATCATATAAAGCAGATGATGACATACTTTCCATTTTTTAAAATTGGGAGAATATGAGAAAATAGTTTATTTAAAATGGATAATGATTTATTTTTAATTTTTAAATCATTTTCTTGATTTATTGCCATTTTTGAATTTGGATGAGGATAATTAGAAATTAAATCAATTAAATAAAAACAAATAAAGATTTGTTTCCATTCTTGATTTTTAGAAGAAGATAATTAAGATTTTATTAAATAAATGGAAATTTATTTAATTATGATGAAATAATTAGCTAATTAAATAATTTAAAGAAATTATTCAATTATGAGGAAAATGAAATTGAATTTAATTAAATAATAAAGATTATTTAATTAAAGTTGGATTGAACTTAATCAAATAATAAAGATTATTCAATTAATGTTAGGAAATGGATGATTAATGATGAAATGATTTAAATGATTAGAAAAATAGAAAATTTAAATTAGAAGAATGACATAATGTCAACATATGATGAAAATCAAATGTGGCATGGAAGACATGTTAAAAATTAGGTTAACGACACAAGAGTGATGACCAAATTTGAGTGTCTACATTTTGCCCCTCTTTGAGACAATGTGATTATGAGCATTGTTTCAAAGAAAATTAAAAAAAAAAGGTCATCCCCCAGTAAACTAAGGGATGGAGGTAGGATGCCCCCTCGAGAGATTGTTGATGGATGAAAGAAATGAATGATCTCTCAGAAGAAAAGAAAAAATGTTAGAAAGAGAAAATATGATGAAGGAGAAAAATGTTAATAAGAAAGGAAGAATGTTAAGGGATTGTAGAAAAACAGGATGATTGATACCAAATAAAGAAATTCTTGATTGATCAAAGAGAATAGATAGCATAATAATGATCGACTTGATGAAACGATAGAAGGATTCATGGGATAGAGGAAATGTTAGCCAGAAGAAATACAAGAGAGAAGTGAAGAATTATTAATGTGATGAAATCTTTCTTTCACAAATGCAACTAGTAGGTGAGATCCTTTATTTTATATGGAAAAACAGATGTGGCGCACCATGGCAATGAAGGCCAGGACGATAATCCAATCCCTTTGCATAAGACAAACATGTTCACAGACAAGGAATGGTTCAAAAATCCTAAGACATACTTGCCCTAGACTGTTATGAAACACTCCGCCAATAGAAGACAAAACAATAAAGGACCATCAACCATCCCATCCACTCTAAATCACTTAATGACATCATTGAGCAACATAGGAACATGGTCAAAGCCAAAAATAAATCAATAAAAAGATAAGACTCACAAATTCAAACAAGTCAAACAAACATTATGATCTTCATTGCCAAAGTGATAGTGTTTGGATATTTTTTCAGTTTTCTTTGAAACAATGCTCAAAATCACATTGTCTCAAAGAGGGGCAAAATGTAGACACTCAAAATTGCTCATCACTCCTGCATCGTTAACCTAATTTTTAACATGTCTTCCATGCCACATTTGATTTTCATCATATGTTGACATTATGTCATTCTTCTAATTTAAATTTTCTATTTTCCTAATCAATTAAATCATTTCATCATTAATCATTAATTTCCTAACATTAATTGAATAATCTTTATTATTTGATTAAGTTCAATCCAACTTTAATTAAATAATCTTTGTTATTTAATTAAATTCAATTTCATTTTCCTCATAATTGAATAATTGATTTAAATTAGCTAATTAGCTACTTCTTTCATCATAATTAAATAAATTTCTATTTATTTAATAAAATATTAATTATCTTCTAAAAATCAAGAATGGAAACAATTTTTATTTATTTATTTAATTAATTTAATTTCTAATTATCCTCATCCAAATTCAAAAATGGCAATAAATAGAGAAAATGATTTAAAAATTAAAATAAATCATTATCCATTTTAAATAAATAAATTTTCTCATATTCTCCCAATTTAAAAAAATGGAAAGTATGTCATCATCTGCTTTATATGATTTTCAACAATTATTATCATATCTTCCTAAAAATTGAAAAATGGAAATAAAGCTCTGATTTTCTTGATTTATCTTCTCGGAAAATATCTCTTTAATCTCAATTTAAAATTAAAAAAAGAGATATGTCTAGTCAAAATCCACTTTATGCCATCTTTTTTAATCCATCATGATTCTCCAATCAATCTCATTTTTTCTATAGATTTAGCCCTTTTCTCATTGATTTTTAACCACATTTGGAGTATCCTTATGCTATCAAAATTACTTTTCTATCATTATCTTGCTTAAAATACATTTGTGTTTGTAGGTGAGAGCCACTTCCATTTGAAGGAGAAAGAAAGCCAATGGAGAATTATGGAGGAGAAATCCACGTTTGTAATGGTTTGCATTCAGTTTGATTATCTTGTCTTCATAGCTCTATTGAGTGTATTAGGACATTTTTCATTGCAACTTAGCTTTGTGGTTAGCTAATGTTTATTGCTTAGATGTTTTCCCAAATTCCTAGTTAGAGAAAGAGACTATGAATTTCTTGTATTCAATATATTCAAAAATGTATTACCTTCCCTATTTTGTTTATTCATTATCATGAAAAAGGAGTAAAGTTGTAGTTCTATTTTCAGCTGTAAATTCTATTGAGGAAAATAAATGAGTAGCATTATATTTAAATAAATTGAAGATTATCTCCTTATTCAGTTTTGTTGTTTAAATATATTTAGTAGTTAATCTAAACATGCAGATTTAAAAAATATTTTCACTTCATTTGTTTATTTAATAGCATTTTTTTATGTTTAAATCTACAAGTAGTTAATCTGTTAGAAGAAAGAAATTTATATCTTAGAGCAAAAAAAATTTAAATATACATATGTCCAAAGTGATTAGATCAATATATATTGTAACTTTGTTCCGTTTTATTCCATTTTATTTAAATAGACTCTTAAATATATTTATCAAACTATACTTTCTGCATTTTTAAGATTAAATCAAAATGTATATAACAAAAAATAACTTCTTGATAAATCATTTATTTGTGCACATGGAAGTGTATTTTTGTATTTATATTTATATTTATATTTATATATATATATATATATATATACAAATATACATATAAATAAAAGAACATCATTTAACCCTGCCTTTCGATATTTAATACCCTACTGATAATTGAAATCCTATTGAAACTTCATAATTAAAAACACCTATTTTTGTACATATCTATCCATACATACATAGACACACACATATATATATGGTTGCTAAAACTAATGCTGCTGATAAATTAATCTGCTCTGAAAAAAATAGTGAGTATACTCCTGTGTATATATACATATAAATACACACATAGATACATACATATATGTATGTATGTATGTATGTTGTTGCTAATAAATAAACTAGAAATAACACTGTGAATACACAGTGAGTATATGTATTATAAATATATATACATACATATATATACACATTTAAATAAATATATATATATATATATATATATATATCATAAACATCGTATTAGGCAAGATTTAAAACCGTTTAAAAAAAATTAACACCAAAAAAATTACGGTTAAAGCGGCCATGTTTACTGTGGGCCGCACGACGTTCGGAGGCGTGACCCAGAGTGGCCGACCCACAGTGGGGTGACCCACTATGGGGTTGCGTCTGTAGTGGGCTGCGACCCACTGTGTGGCGATCCACAATGCCACTGCTCGGCCCCCTCCCCTTCATTCACCGCCCGTGTTAAAATCGTCGCCATCCATCGTTTTTCCAATGTCGTCTGTCGTGAAACATGGTCGTTGATACCTGCAAGCAAAAGGGATTCGACCACCATGGAAACCTTGAGGTTCTACACAAACACATTATCCACCATGAGACATTTTCAAGGTGAAACCCTAAATCTGACTTAGGGTTTAGGAAGTTAAGAAACCCTAAAAGGGGCTAAGTTTTAAATATTATTAGATTAGGTCAAATTTTTGTATAGAAAGGGGTAATTTTTATAAGAAATATTTGGGGGAAAGATTCCAAAATTTTAACTAAGGGATATTTAATTGGCCAAGTTAATAAAAATGAAAATATAGGAGGAAGTTATTAAGAAATAAATGGGTTTTGAATCATGGATTTAAATTAGTTCAAATAGGAAACTAATTTTAATGATTTAATATTATAAAGACATTTTGGGCCTATAAATACATTTTGGGAGAAGTTCAAAAGTTTTCCCTTAGTTAAGGGTTAATTATATATTTAATTGCTCGCATTAAAGACCTAATTAATTCATCACATAAGTTATCATATTAGTGAAACTAAGTGAAATAACACATCTAAACATTACGTAAATCACAAGTGATTAAGTGTTTTTCTTTTTTTTAAATTGTTGTGTTTTTACCCAAAAGTTTTGGCATCGCAAAAAAGCCTTTTCCTATAGATACTTTTGAGTATCTCAAAGATAAGTTAGGGGTAATTTCCCCTCTTGATAAGAACAAAGATGCATGGATTTGCATCAGTCTGGTGAACTTCATAGAGACATTTTGTGATCCGGATTGATGAATGAGGTTTCTATTCAGGGGGTAGTCAGTGTTGGTGTTCATATTTGTGGTGAGGGAATCCTAATTCCTAAACCTTTTTCATTGATGTCAAATGGGGAGAGAAGCATTTGAAAAACCCTAGTGAATTTTGAGTTTTATAATTTTAGTTATTTGAGCTGATCCCTGTGACTTTCATGGAGATTGTTGAGGGATAAATTTATTTCTTTGCATTGATCATTTTTCACATTCATATGTTTCTATCAATGCCAAAGGGGGAGATTGTTTGATGTTGTTAAGAGTTTGTTGGAATTTTGTGTTGTCATTGATATCAACATATTTTTCTATGTATTCTAGTGTTGCAGTCATATTAGACGAGTTGGTTTGGTTAGTGTGTTGCAGCTAAGCTTATGCAGTTTAATGGGTTTAGAGATACTTATCTCTAGTTGATTCAGCATAATTTCAATGGTCCACATGATGTTGTGATCAAGTTATGAGATCTGGTATTGAGATTAATATTTAGTTGTTTGTATTATTTGATATTCTAGTTTGTGCTTTGTATTGCTCTAGAATTGCTATCTTTGGTTGTAGATGTATGGGATGTGTTCTGGATATTGATGTATATCCTCAGTTTGATTGGTTCATGATTTGGATGTCCATAAGAAAATATTTCATGTTGACCATCAATTATGATATTGTTCTTGAGCTTCGATGATGAGATGGTAATGATTCTGGTAATCCGAGATGTTGTGGTTGTTGTGATGTAATTCACATTGCCTATGAATATTTATAGATCATGTTCTACGAGTATTGGTAGTCCGTATTGATAGTTGTGCGAGGTATTGAATATTTTTTATATCTGGTGATGTTCTTCATGTTATGCAAAATGTATGGAGTTGTAGCATGTTGCGGATGATCGAGGCTTGATCATTGAAGGTGTTGTGTGTTTGTAGTGTTGATTTGGGTCTAGAATATGTCTTAGTCGACATTGTTTTGATCTGCATATGTTGTTGTAGCATGTGAGGTTATTATTTTTTAATTTTTATTGAGGGTTTAGCCAACCTTGAAACATAGTTTGATGTCCTGTATAAATAAATGTAATAATCATGTAAAATGCATGTCTACGAAGGTATACAATCCTTGAGTGTGTGTATGATTGAGTTGTATGTGTGAACAAGTGATTTGATCTCTCAGAAGTGTGAAGGAGAGAAGAGAAGTTTTGCAGAGCAGACTATGTGCTTAACCAGAACTATATCTAGGCATATGTAGATGTTATTTTCATAGTTCATGTAAACCAAAATGTTGTCCAAATGCTTTTGTAAGTCAATGAGACTTCCTGTAAGGTAGTAATCCTTCCCTTCAGGTTGTAGTCTTTCTGGGTTACTTGTTTGAGAAGTGAGCTTTAGGTAGTGTGCTTGAATGCATGTGCATTCCCCATTGTAATATTTCACTTACTCCTACTAGGGTGTTATCTCATTGTGGGTAGGTTCCCACCATTTTTTTCCCTTAACTGGGCTTTCCACGTCAAAAATATTGGTGTTGTGTGTGTTATTGATGTGGTATTGTTTAATACTTTAATTGTTCATTATCATATCAGAATTGTGGTTTAAGTTGAATTTTTTTTTGGTGCGAACTGATTCACCCTCCCCCCTCTCAGTTTATTGCATTGTTTCCAAAAAATAGATTGGGGGTAATAGGACTAATCACATCTTGATTGGTTTGAAAATGATGAGGCTATAAAAATATTTCTAGGTCCACGAGATGGATTTCCCTATGATGATCACAAAGCTAGATTTGCAATAGACTTGAACAGGACAACCTATTTTGGATAAGCAAGTTCTTCCTCTCACTTAGAAGATTGTGATGAATTAGAAAAAAGATGACTAGATGATCTCCTAATTGATCAATAAATCTCAGCGTTGCTTGTTGAAAAAATAAAGGAATTCAAATTTGGAGATGTTGAAACTGTACGCAAGATACACTTGGCTTAGTCTCTCAAACTATATGAAAAATAAAATTTCATCCAGTACTTCAAACAAAGACCAATAAACTTTGCATTGCCATATGTTGATATGCCTAGACTGGATCTAGAACTAGTGCTAAATCACTTACCATTATTGCCTAGAATGAAGCAATATAAACAAAAACATCATAAGATGAATCGTCATATTTCTTTGCTAGTAAAGGTTTAGCTACAAAATTTGTTAGATGTGAGCTTCATAAGGCTCGTAGATTATGTAGAAATGGATATCAAATTTAGTACCAATGACCAAACCTACTAGGGGCATAAGAATCTATGCAAACTTTAGGGACTTGAATAAGGCTTGTCCCAAAGATGACTTCCTGCTCCCCAACATAGACATAGTTATGGATTTAATTTGTGGACATGAAATGCTATCACTCATGGATGGTTTCTCTAGCTATAATCCAATCAAGATTGCACTAGTAGACCAACACAAATAGCTTTTACTTTCCCATCGGGAACATATTGTTGGAATGTGATGCCATTTGACCTCAAGAACACTAGCACTACTTATCAAAGGGTAATGAATATAATGTAAGAATATGTTGAAGACTTACTATAAAAATCTAAAACTAGAGATGATCATCTTGATGTTCTCACCAAAATATTTGACAGACTTCAATAATAGAATGTTCGATTGAATCAAAAAAAGTGTGTGTTTGGTATGACAATCGGAAAACTCTTGGGATTCATTGTATCTAATAGAGGTTCTTGAGGCGGATCCTACAAAACTCAAAGCTATACTAGAAATACCACCACCATCCATGCTCAAGTAGTTAATGAGCTTACAAAGAAGATCACAATCCATCAGGCACTTTATAGCACAATTGTTAGAGAAGTGTCAACCATTCCAACACCTTCTTAAGAAAGGTGTAACATTTAAATGGACATATCAATGTCAAGAAGTGTTCCAAGCTTTGAAAGATTACCTTTTGTCAACACCAATCCTAGTCTCACCAGCACCAGGAAAACCTTTGTTTTTGCACATCTAAACAACAAATTCATCTTTAGGAGCACTCTTGGAAAGACATAATAACTAAGGGAAAGAAAGAGCCATCTAACACATTAGCAGAACACTTGTGGGATATGAACTCAATTATGCTCCCATAGAGAGAATGTTTGGTGGTGATCTTTGCATCTGAAAAGATTAGATACTACATGCTTAGTCATAAAATTAAACTTAGAGCATGCTTTGATCCTCTTAAATATCTCTTGATCAGAGCTTCCCTAATAGAAAGATTGGCCAAATAGGTCATGATATTAAGTAAGTTTTATATTGAGTATGTGGATAGAAACTCAATCAAAATCAAAATCATAGCAGATCATTTGGCAAAAGCTCCTATGTAAGACAATTATCCATTGTTAGAAGATTTTCTTGACAAATCTGTATTCACACTGATGGTATCAACAACCTAGAAGTTGTACTTTTATGGCTCTTACACCATGGGATGGGTACCAGAATTCTCTTTGTCACTCCTCAAGGTGACTCAATTCCAAAGTCCTATAGAATAAGTTTCCCATGCACCAGTAACATAGCTAAATATGAAGCCCTCATTATAGGTCTTTGTACTATAATTCAGTAGAAAATAATAAAATTAAATGTCTATGGAGACTCACAGCTCATTGTTAGTCAATTCATTGATGATTACAACACCAAGGATGACAAATTGATGACCTACAAACAAATGATTTAATAACTCAAACAATACTTCAATCATATAACCTTTGAGAAAATTCCTTGACAAAAAAATAAAGTAGTAGATGTTACGGCTACTGTAGGATCCCTTCTAGATATGCCAAATAATGAAACTCAACTTGAGTTCATGGTGGAACAGTTGATGGTACCTTCTTATGAGATCCCCTCCTTCAAATATATATGTGTGATAGTAGGTCCCGAATCACTATGGCATAATAAAATATATCCATACTCACATGTCTCCTGACCTTTCTAGAAATCAACAAAAGACCTTCATACGTCAAGAATCTAGACATGTTATCATTGTGGATACTTTTTATAGAAAGAGCTTTGATAGAACCCTTCTTCTATTTTTGAAATCCGAAGAAGTGCAACTAGCCTTGAAGGAAGTTCATGATGGAATTTGTGGTACCCATTCTAGTGGCCCTGCATTAGCAAAGAAATTATTGAGTACTAGATAATATTGGCCAACCATGGAAAATGATGCCTATAAATATGTGCAAAAGTGCAGACAATGTCAAATACATAGAGACATGATTCATGCACCTTCTTAGGTTCTCCAATAAATCACATCACCATGGACATTTTCATAATAGGGATTAGACCTTGTATCAACCCTACCTCTTCTAATAGACACAAGTTCATTCTGACAACCACCTAGTATTTCACTAAGAGGGTCGAGGCAATCCCTCTCACCTATACCACTAGAAAGAAGATAGAAAAATTCATTCTCAATTATATCATCTATCGATATGGAGTTCCAATGTGCATAGTTACTGATAATGAACATGCATTCAAAAATCAAGAGGTATGCAAACTTGTTACCAATTTCAGATCCAACATTTCTTTGCAACTCTATATTTTCCTCAAAGTAATGGACAAGTAGAGGCCACCAATAAAATAATTTTTAAAATCTTGAAAAAAGTCATCAATGAAGGAGGACAAGGTTAGTATCTTCGGTTAAACCCAACACCATGGGCTTACATAATAGGTGTATGCATAGTTGTAGGTGTTACACTATACTCTTTGGTATATGGATTTGAAGCAATTTTGCCCATTGAAATAGAGTTCTCTTTAAGAATCTCCTTGGAAAACATTGTATTAGAGGAAGATTACAAAGTTATGAGATTACAATAGTTAGAAATGTTGGATGAGAAGTGAAAAACCACACTAAATCACTTACAGGGTTATCAAAATAGATTGAAGAGAAGATATAACAAGGGTAAAATCAAGAACTTTTGAGGTAGCGAATCTATTTCTCAAATAAAATAAAATAAATTTAGTAGAACAAGAATGACCAAGTAAATTTGAACCCAATTGGTTAGGTCCTCTCGTAATAACTAAAGTCATTGGTAATGGAGCATATCACTTAACAACAATGGAGGGGCACCAACTCCCTAAACCCACAAATAGAATGCATCTTAAGAGATATTATGTAGGAATATAAAGGTTGGGTAGTTTAGGACTCATTTTCATTACATTGCATATCATGTTTACAATGCAATCACATTCCCATATAGTTGCATCAATAAAAAGGTGATTGTCATAGTTAATCACTTATGTGCACTTGAACGGGTAAAGGATGATCTCATTTCTTGAAAATATTTATTCATGAAGTTTTTCAAGCCTAAGGTTATTCATATTCAACGTTACCTTATGGTTAAGTTTTGTCTATGGTTGGGTAGAAGTTTCACTATTAAGACTTGTCACCTGAGTCTTCAATTTCTATATCTTATACATTAATCATTTTCTCTAAATCATTGTAGATACCTGGTTGATCATGTGGCTAGTGAAAAATCTAAAATTTTGCTTCAATGTTATTGTAATTGTCATACCCACATAGGTTTGATTACTTACAAATCAACATTGGAATAAAAGGAAAAGAGGCATGCCAAATTACATACCAAAATATCAAGGCAAAAGAAAAGAGCAAAGAAAATTACAAGAAATATCATAAGATACTTGGATATGGGAACATGTGAATAACTCCATCAGGGATATAGAAACCTACTAGAAATGGAGAAATATTCAATAGATTACAGTGATAACCTCATTAGGGATATGATGTAGAGAGAGGTGGATCTCAACAAAAACTCTTGGACAACCTCACCCCTCAACCTTGCTTGGTTCAAACACACCTACTCAAATCATCTATCAAGACCTTTCAATGGTAAAAGAATGCATCCTTAATCCACCAAACTCCATATGCTAACTTAAAACCATCATACCATTAGGCTAATCAAAAATAACTTTTTGATTAAATAAAACCAAAGTTACCTTCTTGTTGTCCTCTTAGATATACCTATACACAGAGGTATATAAATTTTGAACCGGTTCAAAAATCCTCAATCACTCTAGTGAGATTTGGAAAAAAATTATTTGTAACAAAATATCCAAAATGTAGACAAATCCAATGGTTTAACTCCAAGATATGGCCCCCCCACATCAGGCTACATTTTCCTGTGACTGTCATTTTGTCACCCTCTACAAACTACTCACTTCCTCCACTCATAACTCATGTCAAACTTATCATGGCTTCCTAAAAATTTTAGGAGAGTTATAATACATCTCCTCCAACACCCTTACCAAGTTTGGGGTCTTGAAATGCAAACAAAACAAATAAATCATATTTTTATTATCATTGTATGCCCTAAATACGAGTTTTGGCAGTCTTGACAAAAACTTTGATAACTTTAACAAATGAAAACCAAATTGGATGCCACTACCACCAAAATAAAGTTAACTCATATTCCTATCATATAAGAACAAATTTAGTTTAAATATATATCTTCAAATGCATAAAAAATGTCAAAGAACAGACTGTAAGAACGTGCAAACTTAGAAAATGCACATTAAAATATAATTTTATTGCTCAAAACACTTTGTCTTCGACCATACATCAACTCTCTCTCAAAAAATGTATTGAAATACATTTATTTATAGTTCTCCAATCCTTATAAGGCTGAAACCAACTTTCACCTACCTATAACTACCTTATTTTCCAAAATAGCAACAAAAGTTGCTCAAAAAGTTGTCAAGATTGACAATTTCATTTGTCAACTTGAAAATTTAAAAACTAGCCATCCCAACCAACTCAAATGGTCATTAACTGACCTTTTAAACATTATTACATTATTTTATTCATTATATTACCTATTCTACCATTTAAACCCAAAATTAGCCTATTTTAGACCTAATTGCCAATTTTGACAATTTAACAACTTTTGATCTTTTCATTACATTTTATATAATTTATTGGCTCTAATGGCCACATTAAATTGATTGAATACCTTAAAGGTATGTTTTGAGTCATTTTCTCATTGAATCCTCAATAGGGCCTATCAGTGACCCTAGTGTACCTTGTCTTCATAGGTCTTCATAGGTGCTCCTGCACCATACTCGCAGGGACAAAAGAGTTCGAGGTCCCCTTGAATGGTTGCCTCCTATTTTTTATCTTCCAATTCATAGGTACTTTATTTTTGTACCCTTCAATAAAATTTCTATTCTTTGGTGGCTCATTGCAACTCCTCCCAAGCAAATGGTACTCAATATAAGCACCTCCAACATTGTCATCCAAGTAAATGCTATGCAAACCTGCATAAAAAAGATTAGGAAAAACAAATATAGTGTCATCATTATTTATAATATCAACTTGTTCCATCATAGGAACCTTTTGTGCCAACATCTCAAGTGGGTCAACCCCACCATGGCTTCTCCATTGTTCCTCTATGGCTGCATACAATGCCCATAGATCAGGTTTTTCTCCTTCACCAAATTCATTCTTATTCTCATGCCATTCACCTTGGCATCTCAACTCATCATTCACCTTCAAGGATTCCTTATTATCCTTCTTCTTTGCTACTATTAGCCTCTTTACAGGTTAAAATACCCTATTTTGTACCCTCAAGTGCCAACTCTTCACTTTCCTCTCTAGGTTATCCAACCTCAATTTCATGTGTGCTTCCAAATGTTCATTTTACCTTCTCAATTTCTCCCTCTCTTCTGCAATTCTTCTTAACTTCTCATCAATCTCACCAAGTTCTTTCTTCAATCTACTCAACTCTTCTTCATCTCTCCTCTTCCTCTCTTCTTCTTTCTTCTTTCTCTCATCTTCCTCTCTTGTCTTCTTTCTCTCTACTTCTTTTCCTTTTTGCTTCCTTCCACCATCCAAGTATTCTTTTAAAGCATTATACAACTCTCTTTCTGACCTTGTCAAATCCATCTTCTCACCTATCTAGTATTCCTACACACGTCCTAGACCTTTCGCTGCTCTAATACCACTTGATGTAGAGAGAGGTAGATCTCAACAAAAACTCTTGGACAACCTTACCCCTCAACCTTTCTTGATTCAAACACACCTACTCAAATCACCTATCAATACCTTTCAATTGTCAAAGAATGCATCCTTAATCCACCAAACACCACATACTAACTTAAAACCATCAAACCATTAGGCTAATCAAAAATAACTTTTTGATTAAATAAAACCAAAGTTACCTTCTTGTTGTCCTCTTAGATATACCTATACACAGAGGTATATAACTTTTGAACCAATTAAAAACTCT
The DNA here is from genome assembly GCF_030272615.1 of Cryptomeria japonica. NCBI lineage: Eukaryota > Viridiplantae > Streptophyta > Pinopsida > Cupressales > Cupressaceae > Cryptomeria > Cryptomeria japonica. The sequence continues at coordinate 157,767,288 of NC_081413.1, forward strand.
TTATCGCTTCAGTGAGATTCTGAAGAAATTTATTTGGAACAACATATCCAAAATGTATACAAATCCAATGGTTTAACTCCTAGATATGGCCCCTATAGTAGGCTACATTTTCTGTGACTGTCATTCAGTCACCCTCTACAAACTACTCACTTCCTCCACCCGTAACTCATATAAAACTTATCATGGATTCTTTCACTTTTTAGGATAGTTATAATACATATCCTCCAACACCTTGCCCAAGTTTGGGGTCTGGAAATGCAAACCAAACAAAGAAATCACATTTTTATTATCATTGTATGCCCTAAACATGGGTTTTGACAGTTTTGACAAAAAAATGATAACTTTTACAAATGAAAACCAAATTGGATGCCACTACCATAAAAATGAAGTTAACTCATCTTCCTATCATCTTAGAACAAATTTATTTTAATATATATCTTCAAATGCATAAAAAATGTCAAAGAACAAACTGTAAGAGTGTGCAAACTCAGAAAATGCACATTAAAATATAATTTTATTGCTCAAAACACTTTGTCTTCGACCATACATCAACTCTCTCTCCTAAAATGGGTTGAACTATATTATTTTATAGTTCTAAAATCCTTCTGAGGCTGAAACCAACCTTCAACTACCTATAACTACCTTATTTTGCAAAATAGCAACAAAAGTTGCTCAAAAAATTGCTCAAAAAGTTGTCAAGATTGACAATTTCATTTGTCAACTTGACAATTTGAAAACTAACCATCCCAAACAAATCAAATGGCCATTAAATAAAATTTTAAACATTATTACATTCTTTTATTCATTATATTACCTATTCTACCCTTTAAACCCAAAATTAGCCTATTTTAGGCCTAATTGCCAATTTTGACAATTTTACAACTTTTGATCTTTTCATTACATTTTATATCATTTATTGGCTCTAATGGCCACATTACATTGATTTAAGACCCTAAAGGTCTTTTTTGACTCCTTTTCTCATTGAATCCTCAATAGGGCCTATCAGTGATCCTAGTGTACCTTGTCTTCATAGGTCTTGATAGGTACTCCTGCACCAGGCTATAGATATTTGTTGCCACCAAGGCTCTATCTAGGATGCTTTTGAAGTTAGGATAACTCATGTAGCTATTCATGTAGAATTATAAGGGTCTACAATGATCACAAGAGTCATAATAAACACAATTGCACACACATAGGCAAGAGAAGACCCCAAGTTTTAAGAATCAATGGGGAAGTTTTTTGTGTCTCCATTTAAAAATCCTTGTCACTTGGTGGGTTAATTTGGGTAGTCCAAAGGTTCTGGAGAACGAAATGAATTCTTATCTTTGGAATATTTTCCACCCTCAATTTAATCAGTGTATCACAATGTAATAAGCATACACAATTCCCCTTGTCTAATAGGAAATACATTTTCATCTTTCATCTTGCATGCCAGAATTTTGTTGTTTCGAAGTACATTTTACAAATAATCATATCATACTTCATCTACATATTGAGGGCATGACTGAAAAATCCATAAAAATCAAATAAAGTCCTGAAAAAATCCTAACAAATAAAGTCCTTTAAAAAAATCCTAAAAAAAGAAATAAAGTCTTGAAAAAATCCTAAAAAATCAAATAAAGTCTTGAAAAATCCTAAAAAGCAAATAAAGTACTGAAAAAATCCATAAAAATGAAATAAAGACGTGAAAAAAATCCTAAAAAATCAAATGAAGTCTTGAAAAAACCTAAAAAGCAAATAAAGTCCTGAAAAAATCCTAAAAACTATAAAAAAAAGTCCTAAAAAAAGAAAACACAAAAATAAATAATAATCTTGAAAAAACCCAAAAAAAAATGAAAAACACAGTAAAATCCTAAAAAGCATAAAATATCTTGAAAAAATAAATAAAAAACACTCAAATATGATCCTGAAAAAAGCACAAAAACATCAAAAAAGATCCTGAAAAAATACCTAAAAATTAAAAAATCAACAAAACTTGCAATTAAATATCTCACAAAAATCAAACATCATAGCAGATATCCAGTAAACACTTTGCACGAAGTTAGCAAAAGGATAAACTATCTTACCACTATTTGTAAACAAACCAATCAAGCTATATTATTAGATCAACCCTATCCACCAATCAATCATCTTGTCTTAAACAAGGAAGGGTACACTCAAAACTAGATAGATCAGTCTTACACAGGGTATTGAAATCTCTGAAATCAAACATATCAACCATCACATCAAGAAATCAAACCAAAAGCACATATCAATATGGTTGTTGGCTTTTGTCCTAGTTAGTCTTTATCTTTTTATCATTTGGTGATAGATCATGTTCCTATGCTAATCAAGGATGTCCACAAGTGACTAGAGGAGTTGGGATGGTCATGATCTCTTTGTTTGTTTGTTTTCTATGGTGTGAATCGATGAAGTTCTGGGGAAGTGGTGCCTTGGGTGTCTATGTTGGTACATTCATTCGACAAGTATCCTATGGAAAAATGAAGTTAAGGATAGCTATTCTTGTGACTATCGTACATACCTTGACCCTTGATGCCACACCCATAATGGAGGGGTTCACTCTTTTTTTGCTAAGTGTTTTTTTTTGCAATGAGATATCACATACATCTTGGTTCCTGATACCCTGGTGTATAAAGCTCCATTGATACATAATAAGGCTCGGTGATGAATTATGTTGTGCTAAACAAAAAAAAGGTACAACAAGTTATGATTACCATCTCTTATCAAATTAATTTCATCATTCATCTATAATTTATTCCTTCTAATTGCATCTAATCTTTCATTCTTCTCAATTAGTTAAGTGATAAAAGGATATTCTAACACATTTCAAAATAAAAAGTTGTGTTCATTTTTATTGCATTAAAAGCTCATTACCATATAGTTGCATTGCTTTAAACTGCATTCATTATGATTCATTAATTAGGTTGCATACATTAATTTATCATTTCTTTGCATTTGCATTACTAGTTACTATCATATAAGGGCATTCATTTCATTTAGATATATAGTGACATTTAGGTTCATTCATCGTTGTCATTAGTTGCATTATCATATAGTATCATTACTTTAGTTGCATTCACTAAACATTTAGTTGCATTAATTATTAAGTTAGTTCATTATGATAAACAATATTATCACATCAAGACATTATCATCATATAGGAGTACATAAGTTAAAAAATATATGTGCATCAAAAGCATATACTACATCACATGAGTATAAAACACATGCATATAGAAATGCTGTCAAAATGCATATCTATCTCAAAAGTGGTAATGTGTCAGAATACATCATAAAAATATCTCAAAGTCACAAATCATAAGGCTCAACCAACATTGCCCCTATCAGGAGCTGGACCAGGACCATGTCTGTTTGATCCTACCCCAGGATGACCTGGTGGTGCATGGTGTGGACCCATCACTCCTCCACTACTATTATCATGAGTCGAAGATCTACTTGATTTTCTTTGTTATTTATAAGTGTGATAGCTAGGTATATCATCATTTGTACTAGATAAAATTTCAATCATGTAAGAAGAAAATTTGTAATTTACAATGAGTGCGACATGATTAGGACTCTTGTGATACAATAATGACTGTTGTGGAACATTTGCAATGAATGCAACACATTTATAACTAATGTAAAAATTAATAGTTGAATCTAACACAGTTATGACATATGCGATATAGTTAGATGCATGTGAGACACTTAATACTTATGCAAAATGATATGAACTCATGCAAAACACTTAAAAAACCATTCTTTGACAAAATTTTGGAAAATTCAAAAATTAGGCAAAAAATTTATCAAATTTTTTGACAACTTACCATGACTCCAGAGCCAGGTAGACGCTCGTATGATCGGACTCACTTAGATAGGTGAAGTCTCGCTTTGAAGCCCATCATCGCACTCAAATGCTCGTAGAAAGCTCTGGAATCACTAAGAAAGAAACAAACTTAAATGAAAGCAAATGAGAAAATTGGGTTGTAGAAATTTCTATTTAAAGCCCAAAATTAGGATTTTTCCCTCCAAAATGACCATGGACCCCTTGAACTTTAACACACTTGAAGGTCAATCAAATGGACTCAAAATCGCATGAAACTGGAAACTATTGATTACTAGCATGGTATCATTAAATTGGTCTCAATTCCATAATTTTTTGACTAATTTTCCAAGGGGGCATATTTATTACCTAACATCGCTAGGGCATACTAGAGTAGGAATTTTTTTTCAAAATTTTGTTTGAAATAACGTTGTTCCAACATTGTCTCATAGAGGGGAAAATGTAAAGACCTAAAAATGTCTCATTGATCTTGCACTAATTATTCCTCTTATTAATTAAATAATTCTTTGAATTATTTAATTAAACTAATTAAATTCTTCTAAATTAATTTATCGTCACATTCCAACATTACTAATTATTCTATTTCTATCTTCTCAATCAATTAATTTTGATTTAATATAATTAATTTTGATTTAATACTTTAATAAAATAATCTTTATTATTTAATTAGAATCCATTTCTTATGATTAAATATTTTTTTAAGAAAATTTATTCTTTAAATTCAAAATTCAAAATTCAAATCCCCAAATTCTAATTTCATCAAATTTCAATTAATTTCATGTGCATTTCACTTTTCAAAAATCCAAATTTAAATTAAAATAAAAATGAAATGTGAATTTCATCCCAAATTCCTATAGCACATGTTGTAATTCTAACTCCCACGGACTTTTAGTCTCACTAGGTGATCAATTTAGTCAACTGGGTAATCTATTCAGTCACCTCCCCAGTTAACTCAGATAACTGATCAATCATCTTTTTCAACTCCAAATTTTCTTTTTGGAACAAAGTAATCAATTTAGTTAATAGGCCAATCTGTTAGATTCTACAAGAAGCAAGAACTAAGCTAGGATCTAATGTCAGTTGTAGATCACATGCAACTCCAAGCAATAGATGATTGAATATCAAAATAGCTGAATGGAGATTAATCTAATATGAGAGAAAAATAGATACAACAAAGAGAATTTTGAGAAGACTCTCACTGAGCTATCACTGAACTGGTGAAGGTGAGAGTACATTGCTTATTATATAGAAAAATAATAGCATATACATCCAAGAGGTGCATTAACTCCCACCTCCATAAAAAGTGGGAGGTTTTACCTACTACCCCACAAAACGTAGGAGGTTTTTACCTACTTGGTAGATGGAAAATCATGTGGCATAACCTCCTTACATGAAAACAAACAAGGAGTTATAAGAGGTGGCACATAAAGCCGAAAGAGGGTGAGAAACCCAACTACCCCATAACCCACTTAGGAAATGATAAAATAGTGGTTATGAGAGGTGGCACAACAAGCCAAAAGAGGGTGTGTAACTCAACTACCCATGTGAGGTGGAGAGTTACACATGTAGCTGAAGTATTTTTCCATGTGTCCTCAAATAAACCTCTCTTAATAACATAAGTGATCTTAATAATATATGTGTACGAAAAAAAAATACCCCCTAACATAAGGAAAATAAAAAACCTACACTAACACCCCCCTTAAGCGTAGCTTAGGTGGGTGAAAGGATGGGTCCTAGAAAATGAAGCCATGTTAGGTACCCATGTACATATATATCCCCCACAAAAGAAGAGGCCCCCCCATAAGAGGACTAGCCCCTCCTAAATAGAGAGAGAGAAATATTGAAGGACTAAGAAGCACTTCTTGAAGTAGACACCTGTTACATCCCAAGAAAAGATCACAAATGAAGGAACTTTCTTTCAGTGAAGGGTTTGGTGAAGATATTTGCAGTCTGCTCCGATGTAGAATAATACTTAAGATCAACGATGCCTTCCTAAATTTTCTCCCTTATGTAGTGCATATGTATCTTAGTGTGTTTCATCCTTTAGTGATGAACCATATTTATTGAGATTTATATTGCGCTCTAATTATCATAAAATATGATGATATGATTTATGACCAGAATACTAAACTCAATGAGAATATTCTAAAACCAAATAGCCTCAATGGTGGCATTGACTGCCCCTCAATACTCAGGCTCTATTGATGAAAGAGAAATTGCAGACTACCTCTTGCTTGTCCAATAAACTGGACCAGAACCAAGTGAGAAGTAATACTCTGAAGTAGACTTTCAATCTTGAGAATCACCTACCCAATCTAAATTTGTATATCCCACCAAGTCAATATCCACGCTTGTTGCATACTAAATTCCATAATTGTGAGTACCTTGAATATAGTGGAGGATTTTCTCAGCTTCTTTCCAATGCAACTCATGTGGCTCCTGCATGAATCTAGAGACCATGCCCACAACATATAAAATATCAGTTCTCATATGATTCAAGTAGATGAGACTCCCAACAAGTTATCTATGTAAAGTGTGATCAACCAAGGGTGAAGAGTACTTAGCCTCAAGGGTAAGTGCACCAAGATGGTGAACAAAAAAGTGGCCACATGCCAAAAAAAAACAAAATTTCTCATAACCTGTACGAGTTCTAAAATTTCAAAAATGTGCTAGGCTTGGTAACACCAAGCCTAGAGAAAAAACAATTAAAAAAGCCAAAAGTTCCTCAAAACCCATACAGGTTTTGAGGAACATTTTTTTTAAATAAAAAAATTTAAAGTTTCTCAAAACCTGTACGGGTTTTGAGAAACATATTTCTTTTGTTTAGGCCATGGGTTTTGGCCCATTTCAATGCCAAAACCCATGGAACAGCAGCAAGAAGAAACCAAAAAAAGCATCGAACCCGCACAGGTTTGCAACAATTTTTTATTTTCCCATCATCAAAAGCAATTTTCAACAATGGCACGCCATCGAACAGGTAAGATTTGATTTGTTTGATTATTTTTCTTTGTATTTTAATTAAATTAGGGTTTTTTAATTGATTTAAGTTTTGTTTTTATTAATTTGATGTTAAATTCTTCAAGCAATCCCCAAAAATGAAATAGACAACAAAGACCTCCTCCTGCACAAGCAACACAAGAAAACCTTGTTAACATTACACAAGAGCAACAAGAAAACCCTCAAAATCCTGAAAAATGCTGCTCCTCAATAGCCACCACCACCCCGAAACCCTCCACGTCCTCCATTAGATCATGTAGATGCCACACAAGAGGATCTCATCAATCGCCTTACACAAAATAGTGCCTAAATTTCTATATTGGTGAATAGGTTGAGGACTTCTAAGCTTGAGCACCACTCAACCCTTGCCAGAACACTAGAAACAATGGCTAATAGTGCAAATGAGGTATCTAGGGAGGTTATGAAATGGGGTTCATGGAGGGATAGATGTCAAACATTTTATGCGGATGGGTTGTCATATGATCAAGTGAAGAAAAGGGCATAGTTAAAGCTGACATATGTGCTCTTTTCACTGATCTTGTTACTAGTAACAACCTAGAACTAAATATGACTCGGTTTCCTATACATTGGTGTGTTCATGCTAGGTTGAAAGATGCTTTTTGGGATAGGTGGTATATGGTCTTTGAACAACCACCTTGTAATAATTGGGAGGTGCCTCTATATTTTTTGAGAAAGTTGTATTGTGAGTTTATCCTCGGTTAGAAGCCGAATTACTTTGACATCCGACAATTTCAGGGTAGAGGGAGAGGCTCTGTGTAGGATAGACTTGGGGCCCATAGGGTGGTAGATCCACAACATAGGAGGCGTAGAGCTCCTAAACCCATGGTTCATGTCACTGTCCCTATATCCTTGAAGGAGTCTATGGAATTACAGACTCTTCAGGCAGTTGCATCATTGACTGATGTCATTATTCAGCATGGGACACAGCTGGTCGGAGCAAAGAATGTACCAACACCTATAACACCTCCTTCATCAGTGACACCTCCTTCACCAGTAGCACCTCCTTCCTCAGTGGCACCTCCTTCATCAACAACACCTCATGCATCATTTGGCACCAGCCAGCCCATTCAACATATGTGCCCCACCTACTAGGGTGTATGTTCTGGTGTAGACACTGACGCAGATGACGATGGTAGGACATCTCATTCATGTACTTGTTGTGGGAGTAGATGCCATGCTTCCACTGCAAAGGATGTGGCCCTCATTGACAAACTTCTCAATATGTTGTACCCTCTCTATCAGACACAGGTGCGTGTAATTCTGTTTATGACATGTTATCAATTAAGTGACTAAATTTTATAAAAAGAAATGAATTTTTATATTTAGAACAATTTAAAGTGACATATAAATAAAATGCATTGCAGGGTACAACAGGTGGTGGGAGTACACCACATACTGTTCAATCGACTCCACGGTCATGAGTAGTTTCACCACCAAAGGTAAAGATTTCTAAATTTGTTAAAAATATAATAGTACATTGGATTCAAAATATATTTTGTTAATTATATGTATCATTACTTGATATTTTGTAGGGCTTATCAGTGGTTGAGATGTCCCAAGTTGATGATATCACGCTTTCAACCATTGACTTTGGCCAAGATAGCTATGCAGTACCATTTAGATTTATATATTTTTTACTTAAGTGATATATTAAATACATGCTCTTTTCCCTTATGTTAATTTTTTTCCATTAGTTTACCCCACCTGCCTTGAGGACATCTCATGTGAGAAAGCCATCCTCTAGCACTCCGAGGCAGAAAAAGATATCCTCTCGGACACCCAAATGATAGAAGGTAATTCACTACAATTTAAATTCAATTGTTGAAATGTATTATGATTAAACATGTATATGTAGATATTGATAAATGCACTTAATTTATTTGTTCTATATACAGAAACATATGGGGTTTACAGAATTAATGAATGCACCTGATGTCAATGAGGTTCAGTAGAGGGAAAAGGTGATATCTTCATATTCACTTTGGATTGCATTCTTGCTTGTTCAAAATAACTAAATCCTTTTATGTCTATATCATATGTTATCATTTTTCAACAGGAAATGGTAATAGCTACATCAGATTCGACAAGGCTTCCTAAGGTTACAGGAGAACTATACGAGGCTTCGGTGTGCATTTTTTCTACATATGTTAAAAATATTTGTTTTATCTAGTTTGTCAACAACTTTGGGTTATTAACTTGTATGATTGTCTTTAAACTATTACAGGCCCCTTGCAAACTTCCCATTGTTATTCTACCATTCCATTTCAGTAGAAGTCCTACACATATATTATGGGATCTAACATGACCAAGGAAAAAGGTATGTCTATCTTAGATCAACTCCTTTTCACTAAGTGCACAAAAAAGTTGAAACCGTCTAGTTAACTCCTTTTGGATCACTTACCATGGATATAGGTGTAGACACCTAAAAATGGTCAATGCTTGCGAAGTCATGCTTTAACATTTACGCATTGCCTCATTTTAGGTTTTTGCATTGCATTAACATTTCTCCTATGTCACGCACTTGATTTTTATCATTTGCGAGCATCGAGTCATTCTTCTATATTCTTCATTCATCTCGCCTTCAAATTTGGTCTTGTCAACAACAATCTTTAGTCATGATTTTGATCGATCTTATCCTATCGCATCAATGTGCATGCTCATTTGTCATCATTTTGGACATCGTCAATCCTAATTAGGGTTTTTTCCTCTTATCAATCTTATCATCTGGCGATCGATTTGTCATCAATCCTTATCATTTTCAATCTTGTCATTTTGCGATCGATTTATTATCGATCGTTGTCATGTTCAATCTTGTCATTTTGCGATCGATTTGTCATCGATCGTGGTCATTTCCAATCTTGTCATCTTGCAATCTATTTTGTCATTGATCCTTGTCCTCTTGTCAAATTTTGTCATTTTGCAATCGATTTGTCATCGATCGTCGTCTTTCTCAATTATGTCAATTTGGATCAATTAGTCATTGTTCCTCATCAATTGGCACATTTCTCAATCAAATCATTTATCACATTGGTCTTTTATCAAGTCAAAATCATGATCAAATTGACATCAATTATCTTCAATCACGACCTAATTGTCATTTTCGCATTGCTAATTTATCTTCTAGGGTTTCATGATTTAATCATTTAACCTTATTTGTCATTTCTCTCTCTAGGATTAATAAATTATTTATTTATCCTAAGTCTTCTCATCGCAATTAAATATTCATTTAATTGGCTAATTATTCCTCTTTTTGTGAATTAATTAATAAATGACAAATTATTAATTAATTTACCTAATTTTCCTCAATTTTCTAATTCCTAAATTCCTAATTTTCCATTTTTCTAATTTTCTAATTTCTAATTCACCTAATTTCAATTCTCTCCTATTTTTCTCCTAATTTCATGGGAATGACATAGAAATTTGTCATAATTTGTCATAATTGACAATCAATCAATTCTTGACATAGAAATTTGTCATAAATTGTCATGAATTATCAATCAATCAAATTTTGCATAGAAAGTGCACAATTTGTCATAAATTGTCATAATTGACAATTTTGCTTTGCAATTTCCATTTGAATTGAATCATGCTAATTTGGTCTTTTTCTCCAATTTCTCTATAAATTGGATGAATTTCTTCAATCCCAATCTAATCATAGAATTAGATAATGAGAATCAATCATGCTTCGAGTACTCTTGTGCCAATATCAATCTTTCTTTCACATTAGGTGTGTGCACTTGAAGGTGAGATCCACAAACCAAGGCTATTTGGAGATGAAAGAAGGACAATGGAGCCGCATGAAGGAGCATTCAAATCATAAATTTGGTTTGCTTAATCTTTAGTATTGAATGTTTTTGTTTTCATGTCTTTATTGAGTATGCTTAGGATAGATCATTGCATTTAGCTTTCGTGATTAGGCTAGATTAGTATTTTGATATATGCTTTGATGATTTCCACATTTCCTACTTACATTAATTGGTGAACCTATGTGAACTAACCATCTAACCATGTCTTGAGTGCCTTTTGAGTTGATTTGCAGGTCAAAAACCCAAGAAACAGGGTAATGCAGGGCTTTCTAGGGACTTTTGCACCTGTGTGAGACAACCTGCGCCTGTGTCAAGCAACCTGCGCCTATGTTAAAGACATTTTGTGCCTGTATCCTGCATTTTGTGCCTGTGTCATGCATTCTGTGCCTATGTAAAGTCCAGAAACAGAGGTAAAAAAAAAGCGGTGTTTTACTTGAAAATTGTTTGTTTTGCATTCTGTTTTCTGCTTTTTGGTTTTTGGTACTAATTCTCTATGCAGCACCTTGGCATATGCATGGCAAAGACAACAAATGAAAACTACTAACACGCTTTATGTAGATTCGATAGTCAAAGAATAAATATATCAAACTTCTAACTTGGGTTGTTGCAAGTTGCCTTGGATTACAACTAAACTTTGTGTTTGCAATTAATATTATAGGCACCTAGTATGATTTCTAAATAGGTTGGAATGAATGTGTGTTTGCTTTGATTTTTGAGCTTGACATTGGAGTAGGAGAGTATTCTCTCATCCTTCTTAGGGTGATCAGAAATCCAAATCTTCGATACCATGCTCATTGTTTTGATTGTGTGTCACCTTTAGAGGGCCTGCCTTCCCGACCATTTTCTTTTACAAGCAAGTGACAATCATGAGAAGGGAACAACCCAAAGTGAGTACGGCTAGAATACCTTGGCATTCTAACTCACTATAAACAAATGCCTGATGAGAGAAAGCTTTGAAGGAAGGGTTACGTGGGAATTGTAGTTACTTGGGAAGTGATGACCCTTGGACTCTTTCTCATATCAACATCTAAGTAGGACCTCACGGTCTCAATCGTGCTTGCGCGACTACATTTGTTTGGTATCTTGGTGGGCTTAATGTCTCAATCATGCTTGCATGACATCAAGGAGTAACACTTAACAGAAATCCTTACTAAACACCTTGTTTTTAGAAGCCAAAAACCCTTCTAGTTGCTTGAGAAGGACAAGTTCGGATACTTGGAAGAGATACTAAGTTCGCCATGGGGAGATTTCCATGGGGACTGATGCTTGGCTGCCCTGAGAAGTGAGTGTCGTGGAGGGGATCCCGTGGGGTCAAGCATCTATGTATTCTCCTTGAATCCCATAATGAGTCTACCTCTCAAGTACCTAATGTCCTTGCCTACCATAAGAAATGTGTAAATGAGCATGATTGTCTTGAGTCTAAGTTGAACTATCTTGTATTCTTTGCTTGTCAAAAGTTGAATTGTATCTCATTTTAAAAACAAGGCAAATTGATTCAAAACAAGGTTAAACCCAAGAACATTTCATCCAAAAAAGTTCAAAACACCTTCAAACATGGTTGTCAAATATTGTTCAAAATCTTGTCTCAACATGCATGTCACTTAGGTTTAGGTTCATCCTAGGTTTGCATTTTTGCAAGTTCATTGTCAACTATCAAGGTTAAGTTTCATCTAAGTCATACTCCTTTGCATATCAATAAGGGTCATCCATTTGCATGTGTCCTCTTGCATTAGAGTAATACCATTGTCATACATTTGCATTTGCATACCCTAGGTGTCTTCATTAAGATTAGGTCATTATCATATCATATTAGGGTCAGTTGCATAGTAATTGTCCCTTTGCATATAGTGTCAAAGCTAGGTTTTGTCATACTTGAGTAATCCAAATCTTTGATAAACCCTAAGTCATTGTTAAGAAGTCTAGACCTTATCAAACTTTTGTCCTTTGGTCATCAATATCATTTTTGTCAAACCTAGCTTAGTATCCAAGCATATAGGGGAGACATTGTCATTTTGTCCTTTTGTCACTTGGTCCTTTTGTCCTTTGAGGTCTAGACATCATTTCAATTTCCTAAGGGTCTCTTTTAGATTTACATTCCAAAAACTTTGTCAAAATCTTGAAAAAACAACAAAAACATTAAGTTGCATTGTCATCCTTTAGGTTGCATTTGTTAATCCCATTAGTTGCATTGCATAGTGACATGTTTGTTGAAATGAGGTCTCAACCTTCTTACGAAGCCATGTCATCACAATTGAGCAATCAATCATGTCAATCCAATCTCTACATGTCTCAGAACTTGGATTAAACTTATCATGATGATGTAAATGTCCAAATACAAAAACTAGAGGAGAAGCTAGCTCAAGAAAATGAGATTTTGGAACAAAGAGTGAAAAACATTGAGAAGAATAGATCACAAATGTCCAAAATGTTTCAAAAAATTCCAGGTCAAAATCCAAAGATTGAGCCAATTGATGTAAGATCTCTTCTTGAACGATCAGACATACCAGCTCTCCTCTCACAAATAGAGATGATGAAACAATTTCAAGAAAAGAGACAACATCAATTTCAACATTATGTGCCTCCACAACAAGAACAAGAAGGTTTTTACTATCAATCACATTTTCAACCATCACAACCAATGGTCCAATTTCAACAATATGTCCAACCAACTATACAACGTCAACAAATAGTTCAACCAATGGTGGAATATCAACAAGTTCAACCAACATATCAAAATCAACAACCACAACCAAACATTCAAAAACAAAGGTTGCAACACACACCAAGCCAAGTTTCAAACATGTCAGAACAATTGAACCAAGTCCAATATCAAAACATGACATTAGATCAAAACCAACTCCTTGCCAAACAAGTTCAAATTCTAGATACAACTATGTCAAAACCTTGAAAGAAAGGTGGCTTTATTGCAATGCTCCTAAGGAAATTACCAAGTGAGTTCTTTGAAGAAGATCAAGATAATACACTTATGTCTAGCAATGCCTCATCCCCCCATAAACAAATTGACTCTCCAGTGGCATCTATCCCTACACCTTTAGAAGTTTCACAAGAACCTTCCATATTGTCCTCATCAAACAATACACCCAAGGATGCAATTATCCAAGAGCTATCCATAATTGATTGCCAAGATAATCCAATTCATGATGCACATCCTTGTCATGTTTCAGAAATACAAGACCCAATGCCACCATGCACTTTATTGCCATTACCTATTTTAGAGGACCCCATTTGAAGTCCCTCTTACTCATGTTCAAGCATTGATTCCTTGCCAGAATCTATCACAAATGTTCAAGGTGCATTTCCTTCATGCCAAAACATTGATTCCTTGCCAAAATCCCCCATGCATATCCAAAGTCCAACCTCATGTCAAGAGGATAATTTAGAGAACGAAGAAATGAGTCCTAAAGAATATCAAGGTCAAGATCTCGAAACCTTATCATCCCATCCAATTGTTGACCAGGACCCCATGTTCCCAGACACTCACGATGATTCCCCTATTCTTGTCCATCCTATCCAAAGTCCTATTGACACTCCACTCCCCGAGCAAGATCAAGGTATCCCAGTCCATCCAATCCCAAATGATCCTCTTCCATTTCATGAACACAATGTCCTTTCAAATCCCATTGACATTCCACTTCCTAAGAAAGATCAAGATATCCTTTCCATCCTTTCTGATGATCCCATTAAAAGTCAAGAGCAAAACACCTTTAAAGAGGATTCCAATGATCTTCCTCCTTGTCAAGATCAAATTATGCCTTTAAATCCTCCACAAGATCTTTTTGTTCCTCCATCTCCTTATCTTAATGCTCCATATACACTCCAAGATATCATTTATTTTGATGATCCCATTATTTCTCCTATTCCATCTCTTGAAGAGCCTATCATTGAACCATGTCCACTACACAATCCTAGTCCCCCTCATGATCCTAATCCCCTTCATGATTCTAACGTGTCAGTGCAAGATGTTCATGAACCCTTGACATGCATAATGGGTTCTTCCACTTTGGTGCAATCCGATCCACTTCAAGATCTCATTATTTCTCTCATATCATATCCACCTCATAATGGACTCGTGTCTTCTTCCCAAAGAAAAGAGTATCCTGCAAGTCAAGATATTCATAAAGGCAAAGGAGTAGATCTCCATAAGCAAGAATCTCTCCATATCAAAGAATATACTAATGGTCATGGCTACAGAGCTCACACTCAAGGCATTGGTATCCCTTCAAAGTCAAAATCAAAACATATCCCTTCCCCATCATCCCTTCCATCCATCTTAGGTCCTTATATCCCTTCCTCCTCTATGCAAGGTCAGCAAAGGCACACATCCTTGAGTAAATTTCATCAATCCAAAAGAACTCCATTTCATTCATATCCATCCATGCATTCCTTTCCCCCTCCAAGCAATTTGGATGCCAAGCATAAAAGTCATAAGTCTAGAAATCCGCATGTATTCAAGGATCAACATGTCCAATATAATCGACATGTCAAAACAAAGAACAATATGATTTATAAAGAAAAAGAAATATCCAAAAGGTCAGAAAGGCCCACTGAGCAAAATAAAGCAAAGTCAAAATATATATGGGTTCCTAAATCCCTTGTGCAAGCAATGCACTCCAAGGAACCACAAAAGCATGAAAAATCAAAAACCATGTGGATCCCCAAGAAGCTCCTTGAAGCACAAAAAGAACAACCTAGATTGGCATCTAAAATTGTTGTTCCTCCATCCAAACCTTCCAAGTCTATTTCTCCACCACCTTCTTCATCCGTTTTGGGCCCTTATGTCCCAAAATCCATAGTCGTTCCTTTGTCCAAATCTCAATATCCAAAATACATTTGTCCTCCATCAGTCCATCACCCCTCAAGGTGTGTGCCAATGTCAATCTTGCCAACATTTCCATCCATTGAAGCCCAATTCTTCCAATACCCTATCCATTATCCAATGCATATTTTCCATCCTTCCATCCCTTTGATCCAATCCTTTACATAAATCCTTGCCTTAGTTTCATCTCATTTTCCATGTCCTTATCCTACCAACATCTTTGAGCATACTTTTAAAGGTCATGGCCCATTTTTTTTCAAGGCTACTATCCAAAAAAAAAAGAGATGTTTGAGTCCTTCTTCCATCCCCTATCATGTGTCCATCTTCTATTGAAAATGTCAAAATCCAAAATACAAAAAAAAAGTGAAAAAAAAAGACAAAAGAAGAAAAATAAAGAAAAATAATTCGTCCACTGGCGAAAACCTGGCAAACAGGCACCTTGGGCAAGTACCATGATGAAAACCTAGCAAACAGGCGTCATGCGTAATCTATAAACTTCTTGCACACCACACTTGGGGGCAGGTTTCCTCCTTCATATCCTATTGCCCTTCATTATCCTATCATACCATGTCATTACCCTTCATATCCTATTGTCCCTCATGTCCAGTTTCCCTTTCCACCTTTGATCTTGACAAGGCTGAGGATCATCATAAGCATCATGCTTGCAGCTTTTAGTCCATCATAGCTTTTGGTCATTTATCCATTTGCTTATTATAACCTTTCATCCATATTCCCTAGCTTATTGCAACTTTTTGCCACTATCCCTTAGCCTACCCCGACCTTCAGTCCATGTCCCTTATCCATTCTTGGTCTTGCTTATCCTATCCATATCTTATCACTATCCATACACTCTTTCTGTCCCTTGATCTTGATCTGACATAAGGACATGAAATGCAAAACATATTTTTCAAAAACCTCTTGACATGTCCCTCATGCCATGTCACTATTTTACATTATCATATCCAGTCTCTTGTCCCATCACGCAATAGCCCTTGAAAATTGCATCCGTATTGTCTCCATGATAAAAGGCCTTTGTCTTCCCTCTATCCACCAACATTTTAGCAAGCCTATTTATTCACCTGTCATATTCCTTGCCTTGCTAGACATTGGGGGCAAAATCATAAAAATTGAAAAATGTCCTGAAATAAATCCCTAAAAAATTGAAAAATGTCCTGAAATAATTCAAAAAAATTGAAAAATGCCCTAAAATAAATCATAAAAATTGAATAATGTCCTGCAAAAATCATAAAAATCAAAAAAATGTCCTGAAATAATCCCTAAAAATTGAAAAATGTCTTGAAATAATCATAAAAAAATTGAAAAATGGCCTAAAATAAAAACAAAAAAATTGAAAATTGTCCTAAAAAAAATCATAAAAAAATTGCAAAATGTCCTGAAAAAAATCCCTAAAAGAATCAAATAACGTCCTGAAAAAAAAATGAACAAAAAAATTGTAAAAACTCGAACAAACAACACAAAAATATCCCCTCTATGCACAGACAGATCATTGAGCATCCCTCCAACGACATGCAATCACATTGTGCTTTAATAGAATCACGCATTCACGATGAACTTTTTCAATCCAACCAGACATTCAAACTGATCACAATTGTCATATCAATCGAATATCAGCATCAAAATCATTTGTCCTTGTTCCTACTATCATGGGTCTTATACAGGGTGTGGTATACTCGAAACTAGACCGTGTCTTGTCTTAGACGGGGTACCGCATGTCCTGAAACCAGATAGCATGATCATCTTCTCAGCACTTTCAACTTTTGACAATGAAGATCAAGATGTTTGTTTGATTTGTTTGAATTTGTGCATCTTATCTTTTATTGATTTATCTTCAATCATGTTCCTATGTTGCTCAATGATGTCACTGAGTGATTTAGAGTGACCAGGATGGCTCATGGTCCCTTTATTTCTTTTTGTTGTGATTGTTGTTTGTCTGTGATGTGTTTGTCTTTTGCAAAAAGGGTTGCATTTCAGCTTTGGCCTTCAATGCCATGATGCTACGCATCCATTTTGCTATATTAAAATAAAGGTTCTCACCTACAAAGTGCATTAGTGAAAGCAAGTTTTTCTTCGTCTCTAACTGTCCCCTGTCTCATTTCTTCTTACTAACATTTCTTCTGTCAATTCAGATAGTCAGTCTAGTCTAGTGCTCTGATCCCCAAACACATATGCTGCATCCTACATTCATTGGTTAGTACATTTGCATTACATCAAGTATCATATCAAGCATTTTATCCATTTCATATTATAAATGCATCAAAAATACATAAAAATATATCCATACATGTTTCACAATAAACAGTACATAAGTCATCCATACATAGAAAACAACTATAAGTCAAAACACATTGCATCCCATCATATCGATGCATATCATATCACATATCACAATAATATCGGAGTACAAAAATTGGACTGTCTGTCCTAAGTATGGCCCGCAGGCTGACTACATAATGTCAAACTACATCTGTCTGTCATAAGGAGCACGTGCCTCTATCACTGGGTGCTCCCTCTATCCTCCTCATCCCTGCCATGTCTCATGAATGATGTCCCTCCTACTCCTAGTCCTAGCTGTGGTACTATCAACTCTGCATCACAATTGGGGCATATTTTGTCAGTATTAGGGTTTGCTCCTATAGGCTGCATTTTCTTTGTTTCATGGCCAATTCAGGGTGTTCTTTATCTATTTTGACCTATCCTATTCTTATCCCCTCTTTTCGGATCATTTGCATACCATTTTTGACCAAAATTGAGTTCCCAATGCACAACTGTGCCTGTGTCAAGGAACCTGTGCATGTGTCATGTAACCTACGCCTGTGTACCCTACACAAGTGCAGAAGACATCACACAAGCATAGGATTCTCCCTACACAAGCGTAGAAGTCAGTTTCTGCATTCCCTATGGGCCCCGCAATGACCCGCAAGTGATTAAAATTCATGAAATTGAAAATATGGGTTTTTGAGATACATACCGCTGCTCCTGCATCATCTGGTCGTCTGTAAGTGTGTACACATTCTCTGAGGTGATCTGCCATTGGAATGTTCACCATCTCTCTGCAAGTGTCCTTGTTTAGAGCAACAAATTCTCCTCTTTGGCTAGTGCAAATGAGCAATTTTCAACCTCTTGGTCTCATTTATAGATCTTTGTCAGTGCATAGATGGATGTGCACCCTCTCCATCTTATGCTGGTCGCAGTCTTGTGCACCTTAAATTGCTTGTCCTTCGTGCATCCGATCTTCGATTGTCAGTCCGTTCAATCCTATCATTTTTATCGATCAATTGGCCTCTCTTCTGTATGTTTCCGGCCAATTTCTCAAGGGGGCATGCATATGTCATTATTATTCTTTGAAACAACGCTTAACATCACATTGTCTCAAAGAGGGGCAAAATGTAGACACCTAAAAATGGTCAACACTTGCGAAGTCATGCTTTAACATTTACGCATTGCCTCATTTTAGGTTTTTGCATCACATTAACATTTCTCCTATGTCACGCGCTTGATTTTTATCATTTGTGAGCATCGAGTCATTCTTCTATATTCTTCATTCATCTCGCCTTCAAATTTGGTCTTGTCAACAACAATCTTCAGTCGTGATTTTGATCGATCTTATCCTGTCGCATCAATGTGCGTGCTCATTTGTCATCATTTTGGACATCGTCAATCCTAATTAGGGTTTTGTCCTCTTATCAATCTTATCATCTGGCGATTGATTTGTCATCAATCCTTATCATTTTCGATCTTGTCATTTTGCGATCAATTTGTCATTGATCGTTGTCATGTTCGATCTTGTCATTTTGCGATCGATTTGTCATCGATCGTGGTCATTTCCAATCTTGTCGTCTTGCAATCTATTTTGTCATCGATCCTTGTCCTCTTGTCAAATTTTGTCATTTTGCAATCGATTTGTCATCGATCGTCATCTTTCTCAATTATGTCAATTTGGATCAATTAGTCATTGTTCCTCATCAATTGGAACATTTCTCAATCAAATCATTTATCACATTGGTCTTTTATCAAGTCAGAATCATGATCAAATTGACATCAATTATCTTCAATCACGACCTAATTGTCATTTTCGCATTGCTAATTTATCTTCTAGGGTTTCATGATTTAATCATTTAACCTTATTTGTCATTTCTCTCTCTAGGATTAATAAATTATTTATTTATCCTAAGTCTTCTCATCGCAATTAAATATTCATTTAATTGGCTAATTATTCCTCTTTTTGTGAATTAATTAATAAATGACAAATTATTAATTAATTTACCTAATTTTCCTCAATTTTCTAATTCCTAAATTCCTAATT
Organism: Cryptomeria japonica; assembly: GCF_030272615.1. Lineage (NCBI taxonomy): Eukaryota > Viridiplantae > Streptophyta > Pinopsida > Cupressales > Cupressaceae > Cryptomeria > Cryptomeria japonica. The sequence goes on from NC_081413.1 coordinate 157,787,117, forward strand.
TTCCATTTTTCTAATTTTCTAATTTCTAACTCACCTAATTTCAATTCTCTCCTATTTTTCTCCTAATTTCATGGGAATGACATAGAAATTTGTCATAATTTGTCATAATTGACAATCAATCAATTCTTGACATAGAAATTTGTCATAAATTGTCATGAATTATCAATCAATCAAATTTTGCATAGAAAGTGCACAATTTGTCATAAATTGTCATAATTGACAATTTTGCTTTGCAATTTCCATTTGAATTGAATCATGCTAATTTGGTCTTTTTCTCCAATTTCTCTATAAATTGGATGAATTTCTTCAATCCCAATCTAATCACAGAATCAGATAATGAGAATCAATCACGCTTCGAGTACTCTTGTGCCAATATCAATCTTGCTTTCACATTAGGTGTGTGCACTTGAAGGTGAGATCCACAAACCAAGGCTATTTGGAGAAGAAAGAAGGACAATGGAGCCGCATGAAGGAGCATTCAAATCATACATTTGGTTTGCTTAATCTTTAGTATTGAATGTTTTTGTTTTCATGTCTTTATTTAGTATGCTTAGGATAGATCATTGCATTTAGCTTTCGTGATTAGGCTAGATTAGTATTTTGATATATGCTTTGATGATTTCCACATTTCCTACTTACAATAGGAAATGGTTGTAACTAATTCATCTGTGACTTTGCCTTCTATGACCACAACACATCCATTTGAGGCTCCGGTATGCTTTAGTTTTTTAGTCTATTCATTTTTAGTTATTATGTGTTATTTGACATATACGTCATTAACATGTATTAATGTTGTTTTACCAGTTACAGCCTCCTGCAGGACATCCCACAGATCCTCAGCCTCACTGAATTGTAGATGACAAAGATGAGATAATCAACATTTCAACTTCAAACAATTTAGAGTTCAGTATTTAGTTATTTTGATGTTATATTGAAAAAATATATCTGATTAGACATTTGAATTGTCCTTTTGTGGCCATGTACTGCTTTGAAGAGGCTTGATTTTGATGATCCGCCACAGTCATAGATACAGATAGAGACATATAGTTATATTTGTGGTCATTGAAGCACCAATTTTTTATATATTCAACATTTGTATATGTATATATCGACTTTGACAGACATGGCGCATGCCACATTTTTGTAACTATTATTGATTTGGCATCTAAGCCATTTTTTGATATATGTACATGATTATTGTTCATTTTGATATATATGAAACTTGATATTCGATCTAATTTGTTCATTGATATATATGAAACATGATATTCCTAAAACTTAGTTATTTGCTATTGAAATGTGATCAAATTTGTTAGTTGTGTATATGTCTTGAAATGTGATCCAATTTGTTCATTACTTGTAACTCATATGGTGTATACTTTTAAACTATCTATTGCTCATATTGTGTATACCCAAGTACTGATACCAGTAATGTTGATATTCAATAATTTGATTGAGTGAATTTGCTTTGAGTCCTTTGTGTGTGAAGAGATTGGAGTAAAGTTATTATTTCATAAACTCGTGCTTATGGAGTGAAGTTCATCATTTCAAGGACCAATTAAGACATTTCATGCTTAAGTTCATCATTTCAAGTTCATCATTTCATCACCTATAAAAGAAGAGTTGAAGCACTTAGTGAAGTTCATCATTTCATCATTTCATCACTTAGTGAAGTTCTTCTTGTCATGGGAATGAACCATCAGCACGAGTGCATCTAGGTGGCTGGGTTTATGCTAGGTGTTCCCTTGTCTCACTCCTCAAGGCATCCGATCGTTACAAGCCACCTCATAGCAACGTTTTCCCTTGAGCGCTCAAAGAGGAAAAAATGGTCAAATTTTGACATAGCCTAACTCGGAGACCATGGCACTTATGGATGATCCATTTGAACCTATGGGGTTGTGTTATTTCTACCTACAAAATCCTATCTCGGTTTTGGACAACTCGATTCCATTTTCTTATGGTGAGATTTTTTATGTTGCATCAAAAACCGTCAAAAGCTATCAGTGAGAGGTGGCAAAATAGTGCATCTTTTGTTCTACTTGTTGTGGGAATGAACCATCAATGTGAGCATGTCCAGGTGGCTAGGTTTACGCTTGGTGTTCCCTTGTCTCACTCCCCAAGGCATCTGATCGTTATGAGCCACCTCATAGTGACGTTTTCCCTTGAGCGCCCAAAGCAGAAAAAATGGTCAAACTTTGATGTAGCCTAACTCGGAGACCGTGGCACTTATGGATGATCCGTTTGAACCTATGGGGTCATGTTATCACTACCTACAAAATCCTATCTCATTTTCAGGAAACTCCATTTCATTTTCTTGTGGTGACATTTTTTCTGTCGCCTCAAAAGCTGTCAGTGAGAGGTGGCAAAATAGGGCATCTTTCATTTTTCTTGTCATGGGAATGAACCATCAGGGTGAGCACATCCGGGTGGCCATGTTTACACTTGGTGTGCCCTTGTCTCACTCCCCAAGATGTCCGATCATTATGAGCCACCTCGTAGCGATGTTTTCCCTTGAGTGCTCAAAGAGGAAAAAAGGGTCAAACTTTGACGTAGCGTAACTCAGAGACCGTGGCACTTATGGACGATCCATTTGAACCTATGGGGTCATGTTGTTTCTGCCTACCAAAATCATATCTCAGATTTGGACTACTCGTACTATCCCTTCAAATCGGGTAATTCAATAATAACTCAAAACTTTCCCAAAACACTTGGAAAAAAAAATTGCATATTCAAATTGAAAATTTGCAAATCAGCCCCATGGACACTTCCATATATAAAATTTGGAATCTTATATAAACTATCAAGCTCATTACTATTTATATTTACAAAATTTTGCATCTAAATATGCAAATTACATCTCGTTGTTGTTTTTTTATACAAAACTTAGCATCTAGATATGCACATTACAACTCATTGTTGTTCATTTATTCCTCTCTTATTCTTTCCCATTGTCCTACACATAACATCATGATGACAATCCACAATCAAATAGCAAAAAAACAACAAATGATCATCATTTTGTTATAATCTAAAGTAACAATAATAAAATAACTTAAAAAAAAACCAAAATACAAGACAAATAAATCATAATCAAAGCAAAAAAACAACAAATGATCATGATTTTGTGATTATCTAAAGTAACAATTATAAAATAACTTAAAAATCAATCATTCCAAAGCAAAAGTGACAAAAGAATATGAAAACCTGACTGATACTATCCCAGAAAATCATG